>NW_028261389.1:8439171-8504171 GCF_051295495.1 Thamnophis sirtalis
TGCATCGGCAGGCCAGAAATGTTCAGCAATAGAGGAGATCAGGGGTGTCAAACTCTCGATTTTATTGAGGGCTGCATCAGGGCTGTATTTGATCTTTGGGGGGAGGGGGGCTGGTGGGGCGGGGCTAGCCAGGTGGGGGTGGCCAGCTCAACGTCACATGTGACAGGGGCACCTGTGGTGGCCAAGTGCTAAGGCAGGACTTCCCTGTGACTCTCCATCACTCTCATAACAATCTCCTTCTTTCCCCCCTCCTTTCCTTTTTCTTTCTTCCTTCCTTCCACCACCTTCCCTTTCTCTTCTCCTTCCTTCCTTCCTTCCTTCCTTCTTTCCTTCCTTCTTCTGTTCCTCCCTCCCTTCTTTTTCTTCTTTTTCCTTCCCTCTTCATTCTTCTTCCTTCCCCTCTTTCCTTTTCCCCCCCCTTCTTGGCTCTCTTCCCATCTACTGGTCTTTTTCTTTGTCTTTCCATTCCCTTTCTCCTTTCCTGTCCCTTCTTGCAGGCTCAAATGTTTTTGTTTTTAGTTTGTTTTGATAGTTCTCTGCCAGCAAAAATGGAGCCCTGTGCCACCCCCACCCCCTTGGCAACCCATTTTCGACTTGGACAGATTCATGCAGCTGCCTGCCAACAAAAACAGAGCTCAGAGGGCCATGGGCGCCCCACGTTTTCGCTGGCAGTGGGCTGTAGGAGGCCATCACAGCCGAAAATGGAGCCTGGAGGGTCCGCATGCCGCTCCCGCCCCCCGCGAACTCCGTTTTCGATGGCAGAGGCACCGCGGGCTGGTCCTTTGCTGTTTCCAGGGTGGTCCGGCGGGCCAGATCTCAGCACCTAATCCGGTGATTCTCAACCTTCCTAATGCCACGACCCTTTAATACAGTTCCTCATGTTGTGTTTTCCGATGGCCTTAGCTGATTCTAGATCAAACAAGAAGTGCACAGAAGAGAGATCCCAACTATAATATTGGCTGTTTCGAGGATTTTTGGAAACACTTTTGAGTCCAAAAAAATCCCCCTTGTTTCTTTTTCCCCCAAAGAATTTTAATTATTTTTTATTCTCTTACATAGCATTTTAAGTATACATTCACATAATCGGTATTCTCCTTCTCATTTATCATTCTTATACATTTATTATTTCATTTAACAAGTTATAATGTATGATTTGGGTTGCTTTATTTACCATCCCTTCCTCCTTTTGTAACATCTCATTGTTTTCCCCTTTCTTTTCTACCTCCCTCCCTTCTCTACTTCCTTCCTTCCTCCTCTCCTTCTCCTCCCTTCTTCCCTTACCTTTCTCCTACGCCTGCTCTTCCTCTTCCCCTTCCTATCCTTTCTCCTTCTCTTTCTCTCCCTTCCTTACCTCTTTCTTCTTTCCCCCGTCTTCCTTTCTTTCTTTCCCCCTCTCTCCCTTTCTTTTTCTGTTATTGTTGGCGTATATTTCAAAACTCAGTTTATGTTTCCTTGGGATGGTATTTCCGTCAGCCCAAATATAATTTAGTATCATTTCTTATTCCCTTACCTTCACTAGTCTACCCTAGGTGTGTTTTTCAAGGTTGGAACACTTTGTATGTTGAGATGGTCCCCTAGAAACTCCAAATGGGGGTATTTTGAAATGACAGCAAATTCAAAACGTGACACACACATCCTGAACCGCAAAACTGATTCAGAGGACTTACCATCAAATATGTCCACCATCCTGAAGAAAGCCAGCGAAAGGGAGGACTTCCCACTGCCAGTGCGGCCACAAATCCCGACCTTAAAAAGAAGATTTATTGTGGCTTTTTATAGGTAGCATTTAGTGGGGGTAATTACCAATTGTTATTGCTTAATGATAATTAAAAAAAGATCACTTCTTCACAATGGTATAGAAGGTTAGCACCCATCCCTCTCCAAGAAGAATGAAATATTTTGAGAAATATTTTAAAAAAGGAAGAATATTATATTTCCCTGGATGAGAAATGGAGAAACATGCTCTTGGGAAGCAGCCCCCATCTTCCTTAATAGCCCACAGCAGGTGTCAGCACTTAAGCCTGCTTTAAGATGAAACCGCATTAAAGTTCCTCAGAGAGGATTCAGAAAGAAACAAGGATAAACTAGGACAGGAGTCGGCCACCTGTGGCTCCGGAGCCGCATGTGGCTCTTTCATTCCTCTGCTGCGGCTCCCTGTTGCCAGTTGGCTCCACAATTGATAGGGCGTTTTGGTTAGGACAGGTAGAGGAAAAAGGATGCCGTGCTAGGAGGAGACTCTATGGTACAGGAACCAGACTTATCGCAATAGCAATAGCAGTTAGACTTATATACCGCTTCATAGGGCTTTCAGCCCTCTCTAAGCGGTTTACAGAGTCAGCATATTGCCCCCAACAACAATCCGGGTCCTCATTTTACCCACCTCGGAAGGATGGAAGGCTGAGTCAACCCTGAGCTGGTGAGATTTGAACAGCCGAACTGCAGAACTGCAGTCAGCTGAAGTAGCCTGCAGTGCTGCATTTAACCACTGCGCCACCTCGGCTGTGAATAAGAAATGCCTAATGAAGAACGCCTAATGAAGCTGTTAATAAATCATTGCTTTTCGTATTACAATATCAGGTCGCTTATTATGAAGCAGGCATCGTTAGGGTATTTTACAGCCAGCTGGGAAGGTTGCAAATGGTGATTGCATGATTCCAAGACGCGGCAACCAGTGCCGTTGTAACTTCAAGCAGTCGCTAAGTGAACAGTTGTAAGTTGAGGACAACCTATAATTGGATATTCCTCTTTCGACTCACGAATCCTAGATAGGGATAAATAAATGGGAGTCCACCTGGTGAGGCTTGGAAGCCATTGTTTGCGTCGGGCCCTCAGATTTGCCACATTGAATGCTGTGGGAAATTGGGAGGGGGGAATTATATGGAGCGGGATAAACATAGTCAAAACAACATTCCTTTCTCAGAGAGTCAAGGACGTCTTGCCCTGCCCCTGGAGTGGTGTGACTGGGGGGGGTCGCATCTCCAGTTCTGGATGGCGCCTGATTGAGCCATGGGATGGACATGTGGGTGCTGGGCAGGGACTTGGACTTTCGTTTGGGTGGGGAAAACCGGGAAGGTTTCAGATTCGGGTTTTCCCATATGTGCCAATATGACATAAAATGGAAGTTTGAGGAAACTCAGGCCTCGGAGTCGTCTTTCATTGGGGATGTTACTTGGAACCCTGACACACCCGTTTCTGTGATCAAGGTATTTTAGAGTCTTTTGACACCAAATCATCTTCCATAATGCATCCTCCATTTATCTTTTTCTTTGCCAGAAACCCCGTGAAAAAGTATAAAATTATCGTAAGATGGCGGAACCTTTTGGCCTGGCTTGATATATGCTTTCACATGCTTGAGAACGGGCTTCAGGTTATTCTCGTAGCGGACGCATAGGTTTTCGATCTTGATTTCCCCTTCTTGCGGCCAGTCCTTGGGTACTTGAGAAATATCTAAGGGAAAGATCAAAGCAGACACGTCCTCATATTTGTACGATCCATTCCTTCCCATCCTTGTCCGTTTTAAACTAAATGTACCATTACTATTTCTTGTTTTAAGATTTTAGTGTTTCAGAAATGATGTTTTATTGATTGTAAGCCACCTAGAGTCATCTTTGGTTGAAATAAGTGGCATATAAGTTTAAATAAATAAATAAATACAAATAGAATAGAATGGAATGGAATAGAATAGAATATGAAATGAATAGGATAGGAAATGAATAAAATAGAATAGAACAGAACAGAGTAGAGTAGAGTAGAATAGAACAGAATAGAACAGAATAGAACAGAATAGAACAGAATATGAAATGAATAGAATAGGATAGGATAAGAAATGAACAGAATGGAATGGAATAGAATGGAATAGAATAGAATAGAATATGAAATGAATAGGATAGGAAATGAATTGAATAGAACAGAACAGAACAGAACAGAGTAGAGTAGAGTAGAATAGAATAGAATAGAATAGAATAGAATAGAACAGAATATGAAATGAATAGAATAGGATAGGATAAGAAGTGAACAGAATAGAATGGAATGGAATAGAATAGAATAGAATAGGATAGGATGGGAAATGAAATGAATAGGATAGGAAATGAATAGAATAGAACAGAACAGAAAAAAGTAGAATAGAATAGAATAGAATAGAACAGAATATGAAATGAATAGAATAGGATAGGATAAGAAATGAACAGAATAGAATAGAATGGAATAGAATAGAATAGAATAACAGAGTTGGAAGGTTCCTTGGAGGTCTTCTAGTCCAACTAGGCAAGAAACCCTATACGATTTCAAACAAATTACTATGCAAGATAAAATTTTCTTATGCTCTGATGCCAGTTTGATCTAGTGGTTAAGGCACCAAGCTAGAAAAGCGGGAAGATTGTGAGTTCAGGTCCCGCCTTAGCCATGAAAGGTAGCTGGATGACTTTGGGCCAAGCACCAGAAGACTGCGAGTTCTAATCCCGTCTTAAACATGACAGCTGGCTGGGTGATTTTGGGCCAGTCATTCTCTCCCAGCCCAAGCCACCTTGCAGGATTGTTGTTGGGGTGGGGAGGAATAGGATGAGGAAGGTGTGTTGTATACGTTCACCAGCTTGAGTGATTTGTAAATCTAATACAGGTGGGGATCTAAATAATTCAGCAACCATAATAAAGAAATTTGTCTGAAAAGTAGACAACATGATACATCTGGGTGGCTCAGTGGCTAAGACACTGAGCTTGTCGATCGGAAAGGTTGGCAGTTCGGTGGTTCGAATCCCTAGTACAGGTCTCCTGTGTGAGCAGGGGGTTGGACTAGATGACCTCCAAGGTACCTTCCAACTCTGTTACTGTTTAGACGGTGGAAAACATCAGTCCGGAAGAACCTTTTGATTCAGCCAGGCTGCATCTCCAGATAAAGTGAAACACCCCCCCCCCCAGTTTACATCACTTAGGAGGCGCATGGAACATGCAGACAACATCTGGAATGTCAACATTCCCAATCTGTTTCGGACGATGGCGATTCGTCATGAAGAGCAGTAGCAAAGCAAGATTTATTTACTTTCGACAAGTTGGCTTGCTCGGAGGTCAAATCTCAAGGCAGGTTACTTGCAACTGTGCTAATGCAAAGTAAACAAATCAGGCCCGCTTTTCAAACTTGTAGCATGATTCATGTCTGACCTCAGTCCTTCTTCATGGCTGACCAAGGAGACCAGATCACACTTCCTTTCTTATTCCATAGCTGGCAAAGGAAGTCAAATGAACTGGTTGTTCCCCAGCCCCAAAAAGAAAGGCGGAGGGGATTAGACTATAATTGCTCTTTAATATTGTTGAGGCTGCCAGATTCCACAGTGGCTTTCAGCAGCTCACCATTCAAAAATATGGAACAATACGGATCTGCAAGGACAGATTTTTCAACCTTGGCAACTTTCAGACTTGTGGACTTCAACTCCCAGAATTCCCCAGCCAGCTATGCTGACTAAGAAAGGATTTTTCGTAATGACCATCACATCATTAGTATTTCTTATAGAGTAATTAATACGCTCTGATGCTAAGGAGTTCTACTCCCCCTCCCCACCTGAAAAGAACTCTGTTCCAACTGCCAGTTGCCTCACATGCTGTTACCTCAGTTCAAACTGGCAGATGTTCCACTCCTTCACTCAGGAGTGGGGCTCCTTACAGTACTAAACATCACTACCTCATCAAAATGTCTACGCCTTCCACCTATGGAACTGCTTCCGGACTCAAGGTTGCGGGAGTGATATTCCCTTATGTATTTCACTCTCCGACTACCACTGAGACAATGGATTCCGAACCGAATTCCTCCTGCATAGCCCAATCCCATAGTTTTGTCACAAAGCAAGGGTATCCAGCCACTAATTTCATATATTTGGTCAGCAGACTTTACTGGGTTTTGCCCATTAAAACAACATCGGTAATGCCGCACCCATTGTGCCTTCGTAATTCTCAGACTCCATGTTGAGAAAGCTGTTCACTTTCTTCACGGCCCCCATTTGCACTTCCATGTCAGCCAGATTTCGCACTACCCAGTTCAGGTAGTTGGTGATCTATAAAGGAACAAGAAAGAGGGGCAAAAATGAAAAGAGGGGCATTTGGGAAGGGACAGAATCTTGATGTAGTTGGAACCATGGGAATAAAGCTTTTATCCATCAAGATATTATTCCTTTGGAATACGGTAATCATTGTATGGTTGGGAAACCATCTTCAAGGTTTCAGAATGTTGTTTGACCCTCTACGGTGAATCTTAGGAAGGGAAATAAAGGGAAGGGGAAAGGAGGAAAGAAAGAGAAGAAGGGATGAAAGAAAGAAAAAGGGAAGAGAAGATGGGAGGAAAGAAAGAGAAGAAGGAAAGAAAGAAAAAGAAGAGAAGGGAAATGAAGGGAAGGGGAAAGGAGGAAAGAAAGAGAAGAAGGGATGAAAGAAAGAAAAAGGGAAGAGAAGATGGGAGGAAAGAAAGAGAAGAAGGAAAGAAAGAAAAAGAAGAGAAGGGAAATGAAGGGAAGGGGAAAGGAGGAAAGAAAGAGAAGAAGGGATGAAAGAAAGAAAAAGGGAAGAGAAGATGGGAGGAAAGAAAGAGAAGAAGGAAAGAAAGAAAAAGAAGAGAAGGGAAATGAAGGGAAGGGGAAAGGAGGAAAGAAAGAGAAGAAGGGATGAAAGAAAGAAAAAGGGAAGAGAAGATGGGAGGAAAGAAAGAGAAGAAGGAAAGAAAGAAAAAGAAGAGAAAGGAAATGAAGGGAAGGGGAAAGGAGGAAAGAAAGAGAAGAAGGGAGGAAAGAAAGAAAAAGGGAAGAGAAGATGGGAGGAAAGAAAGAGAAGAAGGAAAGAAAGAAAAAGAAGAGAAGGGAAATGAAGGGAAGGGGAAAGGAGGAAAGAAAGAGAAGAAGGGAGGAAAGAAAAAAGGGAAGGAAAGAATGAAGGAAAGAAAGAAGGGATGAAAGCAGTGGTGAAATTCAATTTTTTTACTACCGGTTCTGTGGGCGTGGCTTGGTGGGCATGGTGTAGCTTGGTGGGTGTGGCTTGGTGGGCGTGGCAGGGGAAGGATACTGCAAAATCTCCATTCCCACCCCACTCTGGGGCCAGCCAGAGATGGCATTTGCCGGTTCTCCGAACTACTCAAAATTTCTGCTACTGGTTCTTCAGAACCTGTCAGAACCTGCTGGATTTCACCCCTGGATGAAAGGAAGAAAAATGGAAGAGAAGGGAAGAAGGGAAGAAAGAAAGAAAAAGAGAAGGGAAGGGAAGGGAAGAAGGGGGGAAAGAAAGAAAAAATGGAAGAGAAAGGAAGGGAAGAGAAGGGAGGAAAGAAAGAAAAAGAGAAGAGAAGAAGGGAAGGAAAAAGGAAAAAGGGAAGGGAACAGAAGGGATGAAAAAAGGGAAGGGAATGAGAACGGACAGGAGGGCAGGAGAGAGGAAGGGTGGAGGGAGGGAGGGGAGAAAAGAAAGAGAAGGGAAGGAAGGGAAGAAAACGGAGTAAAGAAAGAGGAAAGGAAATTGACAATTAAGCTGTGAATTTGGGAAAGTTAAACCCTGGTGACCCATCATTATTCCGTCTAGTCTTTGCATGCACTTTTCTCTTCCTTTCCTTGGGAGCTTGGAGGGCCTGGGAATTTCAGTGACTTTATTATTATTATCATCATCATCATCATTTTTTTTCCCAATTGGCTCCCATAAACCTGAAACTTCTCCAAGTTGTTCTGAACTCTTTCGGCTCTGGCTGAAATCCAGGACTGCAAGACTGTTTCTTTCAGCATTGGGAACCTTGAGAAGCAACTGCATATCCAGAGGGCTTCGGCGGGGGGGTGAGACCCCCGAGGAATTGGTTGCAAAGAAAATAACTCAAAAAACTTTGCGTCAAAACTAAAGGATCCTGAATCTTGCAGGGCTCTGGTATGTTTTGATACTAGTTACACAAAAGGGCCTTCCTGGCAGAGGTGAGTTGCTGCCGGTTCGGCCTGGTTTGGCCGAACCGGTCGTGGAATTCAGGCCTGGGACGCAGAACCGACAGTGCCCCAGGCCTGACACGGCCCCAAACCAGTTCCCCCGCTGCTACTTGAGCGCTGCCGTTTTGAATTTTAGTGACTGCGCGTACACATCTCACTGTAAATTGTTCTGCGCATGAATGCGCAGAACAATTTACAATGACAGTAACGCAACCCACCCCTGCATAAAATACCAGGAAATTTCCCTTTCCCCCCCTCTCTACGTACCGTCAGTGCATAGAGGAGACCCAAACCTACGAGGCCAGCCGCGGATTTTTCAGCGATGAAGGCCACGGCTGCAGTGAGGACGATGAAGGCGCCCACGTAATCCTTAAAGGGAGGGAGAGACAGAAAGAGAAACGATTTGTACGGCAAAGCTAAGCGGAACAAACATTAAAAGCCCCATCAACCCAATGGATGTTTTCTTTGCATTGCTAGGCAACAGGTTACTACCAAAAGGAGAAAGCAGGACCAAATACCAGGGTGCTTCCTTTCCCATAAAGGGGTCCGGAAAGCCGTCAAAACCTGGCTGTGCCGGCAGGCCTGGGGTTGATGAGTTCCCCTCCCTTCTCGACTTGTATGGTTGCATGATTCTTGTTTATTTTAATCACGTGTATTGTGTTTTATGTTCCCTTTTCCCCCCTTTGAGTTGTTCGCCGCCCTGAGTCCCTCCCGGAGAAGGACGGCATACAAATAAACTAAATCTTAATCTTAATCTTAAATCCGTAGAGCCGATTTTTGACCTCTGGAGCCTTCAAGGGGCCTTCAGGAGGCTTCCCTGAAGGCTCCGGAGGGCAAAAACCAGCCCTACGAGCAAACCGGAAGTCACCATTCCCGAACTTCTGGGGTCCCATAGGCCCATTTTTTGCCCTCCGGAGGCTTTCGAACTGCTAGGTTGGCAGAAGCTGGGACAGGTCACAGGAACTCACTCCATTACGAGGCACTAGGGATTCGAACCGCCAAACTGCCGACCTTCTGATCAACAAGCTCAGCGTCTTAGCCACTGAGCCACCCCCCGTCCTTAGAAAAGGGGGTAGGAAACCCTTAATAGAAACTACATTAATCTTTTTTTTTAGGTGTTTTTGCCAGATGTTGCCCAATGAAAAACCTTTGCCTGGCCTGCTGTATCCAAAGAAGCAGCTGCTGGATTCCAAGATGTCCAAATCATGACAGTGATGAAGTTATACATACCGTCCTAACCTCCAGCCATCTGTTGGCAGCAGAGAGGAACAAATAGGCGATATTGTTGGTGTCCGTCAGTTCCAGCATCTGTTGTTTAAATCGGGCCTCGTGCCTGCAAAGGGGAAAATCACCCTGACGTTAGATGTGACTCAATCGTCCGATGCCACCTCTGTACAATAGGCCGAAAGGATGGCAGAATGCCAGGAAGGGGAAATGGAACAGTTGCTGAGCTACTGAAAAACTATATTTGAGCAAATGTGTGCATAAGAAGTTGCCAAGAAGTGTTTTCAGGAAGCAAGCAGTGATGCTGTACAATGTTGTTGTTTTTTTCTTATTATCTACCCATTAGTTAACCTCTACCGTGACCCGACAAAAGCGCGCACGACAAAAGCACGCCGACAAAACCGCGTCACTAAAACCGCAACGTCATCAATGCACCGACAACAGCGCGTCGACAACAGCGCGTCGACAGAAGGGCGATTTACAACAGCGTGTCGACAGAAGGGCGATTTAAGTTAAGGTAAGGGTTAGGGTTTAGGGTTAGGGTTAGGGTTAGGGTTAGGTTTAGGGTTAGGTTTAGGGTTAGGTTTGGGGTTAGGGTTAGGGTTAGGTTTAGGGTTAGGGTTAGGGTTAGGGTTAGGGTTAGGGTTAGGGTTAGGGTTAGCGTTACCTTTAGGGTTAGGGTTAGGGTTAGGGTTAGGTTTAGGTTTAGGCTTAGGGTTAGGGTTAGGGTTAGGTTTAGGGTTAGGTTTAAGGTTAGGTTTAGGGTTAGGGTTAGGGTTAGGGTTAGGGTTAGGTTTAGGGTTAGGTTTAGGGTTAGGGTTAGGGTTAGGGTTAGGGTTAGGGTTAGGTTTAGGGTTAGTGTTAGGGTTAGCGTTACCTTTAGGGTTAGGGTTAGGGTTAGGGTTAGGTTTAGGGTTAGGGTTAGGTTTAGGGTTAGGGTTAGGTTTAGGGTTAGGTTTAGGGTTAGGGTTAGGTTTAGGGTTAGGTTTAGGGTTAGGCTTAGGGTTAGGTTTAGGGTTAGGTTCAGGGTTAGGCTTAGGGTTAGGTTTAGGGTTAGGTTCAGGGTTAGGCTTAGGGTTAGGTTTAGGGTTAGGTTTAGGGTTAGGTTTAGGGTTAGGTTTAGGGTTAGGTTTATGGTTAGGGTTAGGGTTAGGTTTAGGGTTAGGTTTAGGGTTAGGTTTAGGGTTAGGTTTATGGTTAGGGTTAGGTTTAGGGTTAGGTTTAGGGTTAGGTTTAGGGTTAGGTTTAGGGTTAGGGTTAGGGTTAGGGTTAGGTTTAGGGTTAGGGTTTGGGTTAGCGTTACCTTTAGGGTTAGGGTTAGTGTTAGGTTTAGGGTTAGGGTTAGGTTTAGGGTCAGGGTTAGGTTTAGGGTTAGGGTTAGGTTTAGGGTTAGGTTTAGGGTTAGGGTTAGGGTTAGGGTTAGGGTTAGGGTTAGGTTTAGGGTTAGGTTTAGGGTTAGGATTAGCGTTACCTTTAGGGTTAGGGTTAGGGTTAGTGTTAGGTTTAGGGTTAGGTTTAGGTTTACAGCGCCCTTCTGTCGGCGTGCTGTTGTCGGCGTGATTCAGCGCTCATTCGCCAGCGCGGTTCAGAACTCGTTTTGTCACCGCGGTTTAGTAAGGCGCGCTTTTGTCGGTCGCCCTTTTGTCGGTGAACCAACCTCTACTGCTTCTTCTTATCCTCCATAATTCAATTTCCAAACAGATCAAAGATAACAGAATAACAGAGTTGGAAGGGACCTTGGAGGTCTTCTAGTCCAATACCCAGCTAAAGCAGAAGACCCTACACCATTTCAGACAAATGGTTGTCCAATCTCTTCTTGAAGACCTTCAGTGATGGAGGGAAGCTGTTCCACTGGTTAATTCTTCTCACTGTCAGGAAATGTCTCCTTAGTTCTAGGTTGGTTCTCTCCTTGATTAGTTTCTATCCATTGCTTCTTGTCCTAGCTTTGGAAAGATTGAGTTTTGGAGGTTCATTGGGACTTGCTCCTTAGAAATAGAATTTCTCAGATAAATTTTTCCCAGAATTAGTGAAATCCAATCCCACAGCAGGGTTCGGATGTTTTGCTCTCCAGATATGACAGGACTCCACACCTGTCAACATTAGCCAGCGTGGTCAGTGGTCAAAGACGATTAAACATACTGTAATCCAGCAGTTATCTGAAAGACTGCATTACTCCCAGCTTTGTTCTAGAAAGATATTATTTTGTATCCGATTGTCTACCTGGCCCTTATAGTGTACTCGCCCATAACCAGGTATTGCCGAGTATTTATTTATTTATCCTGATCCTGTATTAGACAGGAGAAGCCCTGATGTTGTTGAAATGTCCGGACCAAATGTAGTTTCTAATGTTGAATTTTCCCACTTACCAGAGGGAGCCCCCTTGTGGAGTACTGTGAAGCCGTTACCATGGCAACTCCACTGGGCTGTACTGTAGAAGCCATTTTAAGGCACAACAGGCTGTATCTTAACAGAACACACACACACCAAAGTATTTGTTTCCAGAGAGCAAGTCAACTCCACTGAGCTGCACAGTAGAAGCCATTTTATGGCAGTACAGGCTGTATCTTAACAGAACACACACACACACCAAAGTATTTGTTTCCAGAGAGCAAGTCAACTCCACTGAGCTGCACAGTAGAAGCCATTTTATGGCAGTACAGTAGAAGCCAATTTAAGGCACAACAGGCTGTATCTACTGAACATCTCCCCCCAAGGGTTGTTAGGGGTGTCTTACCCCCCACAGTATTTGTTTCCAGGGAGTAAATCAGCTGTGTACCAAGTTTTGTTGAAATTGCTTGAGGTGTTCCAGAGTTATGCTGGAACATACAAACGCATACATACACAGCCCTCTCTATCTATCTATCTATCTATCTATCTATCTATCTATCTATCTATCTATCTATCTATCTATCTATCTATCTATCTATCTATCTATCTATCTCTATCTATCTATCTATCTATCTATCTATCTATCTATCTATCTCTATCTATCTATCATCTATCTATCTATCTATCTATCTATCTATCTATCTATCTATCTATCTATCTATCTATCTATCATCTATCTATCCAAAGTGTTGAAGGTATTGACTCTTCAGCACCTTATGACCTACGGACCACAAGGGGGCAGTATAGACAGAGGATTATGATTTACTTTGATCCCCTCTATCACGCTGCCTGGTTTTTGTCTAGGATACTAATCTGAGGTCACTTACTTCTGGCTTTCTTCCCAGGCACAACCTTTACTGGTTGACATTCCACATGGTTGGAATTACCAGAACACAACAAATACAGTACAACGTTCCAATACAGGGTCATAAAAGTTTTCACTTGACGGATCCCATCAATGATCTCATGCGCTGACCTCAGCGTGTCCTCATTAAAAAAAAAGAAATGTCCCAAATCTCACAACTTCATCAAGGATCCCACGACATGCTTACATGACATTCTGAAGGGTTGCAGTGTGTTTGGGGGAAATGTTGCGTCTTCATGTGAACTCTTGCAAGATATCAGGGTTTTCCCGTGTGATTTCGTAATACGTTACTCTTCTCATTTTCACAAAGGAAAACCCGAACCCTATTTATCTCGTCCCAATTTTGATCCTTTTTAATTTTTAAATTAAAAGAATCATTTTGATAGCGTTGCTAATTCTTGGCTCAGCCCATCATTGTCATTACTGGTGCCCTAACATGGGTTGAGAGAGTAGAGGAAAAAACCCTGTTAAGCATATCGTATTTTTCGGAGTATAAGACGCACCTTTTCCCCTCAAAAAAGAGGCTGAAAATCTGGGTGCGTCCTATACACTGAATACAGCATTTTTGGCCTCCCAAAACCATGCCCCTTTCACAAAAATAGCTATGCAGAGCCTTTAGGAGGCTTTCAGATTACTCCCGAGGGCTGGGGAGGGCAGAAATGAGCGAAAAACTGGCTGTTTTTTTAGGCTTCCCCAAACAGCACAAAGCAGATTCCTGGTCCCAACAAAACCCCCTTTATTAAACAAAGTCAGCAAAGGCCTGGTAAACAGTCTTTAAAAGGTGAATTTATGACCACAGACATTATCTAGCTTGAAGAGCTGCCATGTAAATATTTTCCAAACTCAAGGAAAGACTTGGCACAGAGTCTCTGAGATTCACAGACAAAAGTTCTTCGTTTGTTTGTTTGCAAAATAGCAATAACAATAGCAGTAGACTTATATACCGCTTCATAAGGCTTTCAGCCCTCTCTAAGCGGTTTACAGAGAGTCAGCATATTGCCCCCAACAATCCGGGTCCTCATTTTACCCACCTCGGAAGGATGGAAGGCTGAGTCAACCCTGAGCCGGTGAGATTTGAACCGCTGACGTGCTGATCTAGCAGTAGCCTGCAGTGCTGCATTTAACCACTGTGCCACCTTGGCTCTAGACCACTCCCCTTTCGCTCCTCTTTTATTTCCTATGGGAGTGGCCATTCACCATCTACCTGTGGCTTTACTCCCAAGTCGACCCTGATTTCTTAGTTGTTGTTTTCTTCTGGCAGCTCTGCACATGCACACACTGGGAACAGGCTCCAGCTGTTCCTCTGCCTCACTGCTGTCTAGTTCCAAAGGCAGCCGAGAACTGCCAGATGGCCTTGGCTGCATCTCTGCCTCCAATGCAGAGCCCTCATCTGAGCCTCCAGGACTGGCCCATGTTCCTCCCCAATCTCCTCAATGTCCAACTCTGCTGGCAGGCCACAACACATTTATATAGAGCCGAGGTGGCGCAGTGGTTAAATGCAGCACTGCAGGCTACTTCAGCTGACTGCAGTTCTGCAGTTCGGCTGTTCAAATCTCACCGGCTCAGGGTTGACTCAGCCTTCCATCCTTCCGAGGTGGGTAAAATGAGGACCCGGATTGTTGTTGGGGGCAATATGCTGACTCTGTAAACCGCTTAGAGAGGGCTGAAAGCCCTATGAAGCGGTATATAAGTCTAATTGCTATTGCTGCTATTGCTATAACCTGGTTACTGAATCAACTCATTTCCTGGATTTGCAGAATACTACCAAGCAACTAAAAGATTCAGTTTGTACAATACTCTAAAAACAAGAAATTACAAATCAAAGTTAAAAAAAAAATTCAACAGTGAGGACCTTTGTGCTGTCTGAGCTTGGATGTTTTCTTCCAAAAATTTCCTTAACCAACTGGGGTAACATCACTGATGATCAGTGGAGGGTTTCAAAATTTTTTAGAACCTCTTCTGTAGGTGTGGTCTGCCTTGTGGGAGTGGCTTGCTGGCCATGTGACCAGGTGGGAGTGGCTTGCCAGTCATGTGGCTGTGTGGGCGTGACCAACTTGTAAAATGTGGTGAAACTCACTTAACAACGCTCTTGCTTAGCAACCAAAATGTTGGCTTAGAAACTCTGGCATTTGAAGCACGCAAGTCTTAAAGCTGTCAAGATACAAGACCTTTGCACCCCTAACCCTTTAGAAAAAAAACCCACAGGGGTGTTCAAACTTGTCAGTTTTAAGACTTGTGGACTTCAGCTCCCAGAATTCCTCCTCTTGCTCTTCATCTTGATGATGTGTGGACGGGCGGGGGGGGGGGAGCTGGAACCGGTTCTAAACGGTACCATAGATTTGTGGAACCTCTTCTATAGAAGAGGTTAGCTGGCAGGACACCCCCCCCTTTCTGCTGCTGATGTTACCTAGTTTGGTAATGAAATGTCTGCAAGGAAACATGCAAACTTGGAGAGCACCAAGAACCCCTTTGTTCAATCCTGAGCTAAAAATACGTTCTTTTATTGGTAAAATTTCAGCAGGTTGTGTGAATCAGCCACAAGGTCTCACTGATTTGGCTAATGGTGTTGCACGAAGATAACCACAGTCTAGTTGAAAATGATTATTCCCATTCTGCTTAATTCTAAATTAAATTAAATTCTCCTTCAAGCCATGGTTGATTTCTGATGAGTTCATGAACATATCTAGGTGCTGTTCTTGTCAACAGCAGGGTGTGTTTGTCTCCCAGGATGTTTTTTCAACTTTGTTGTCTCTCTTACAGACTTGGGATTTTTCTCCCACTTCAGTATTAATTCAACCTTTTGAGATAGTCAAGATCAACTAGATGCTTCTGTCTAATGGTACTTTCCCAGTTCATCCTTTTCCAAATTGGTATCCTTTCAATCAGGGATCTCTAACTTAGGCAACTTTAAGACTTCTGGACTTCAACTCCCAGAGTTCCTCAGCAAGCTAACTGAGGAATTCTGGGAGTTGAAGTCCACAAGTCTTAAGCTTGCCAAGATTGGAGACCCCTGCTTTAAATGTCTTAGATTTAAATTCGCAGAGATTTCCGGAGTTGGTCTACCACATTTGGATGACCCCAGGCTGGGAAAGGAGATAGAACGAGTAGGGGGGTTATTATAGATGAAAATATAATTGTACAAATGATCAAAAACCACCACCTTGTCTTGCTCTCCAGACAGATGAATTTTCGTTCAGTTTTGCAAATCCACCAGACTTCCCTCCCACCCAAGAACCAAAACAATTGTACTGAATTTCAAACTCATTAGAGATCATTTGGGTAGATTTGGAAGACACCAAAGTTGAGCAACCTGGAGCCTCTAATTGGCTGATGGATTTTGCCCATTAATAGGTTTATATTACTATGTGGCTGGAGTTCACGCATTAGGCTTAACTCTGAATCCAGGTTAATTCTTGTGTTCATATAACCTTGAATGCCTAAACAGGGAGACTATATTATAGTTTGTTGTGATGGCCTGATCCAACCAGGGCTGCTGGGAGCTGCTGGGGGCCGCTGGGGGTTCGTAGCTATGATTCTATGAACTCCCAAATCCCACTCCTAGCTGGCCATGCCCCACTGCTCCCAGGAGTCCCCACACGGCCTCTTTTGGATGCAGGTAAGCGCAGGGCTTGCATGGAGGCTTGGGGAGGGCAAAAAATGGGCCTACCAGAAGTTTGGGAAGCCTCCGGAGCCTGGGGAGGCCGTTTTTGCCCTCCCGGAGGCTCAAAGAAAGCCTTCGGAACACAGGGAGGGCAAAACCACCCTTCCCTGCCGTGGTGCAGGAGGGCGGCTAGGCCACACCCATCACAGCCACGCCCACCCAGCAACCGGGCAGAGAACCCTTTGCTAAAATTTTTGAAGCCCGCCCTTCAAAAATTGGATGGATCCCTGGATCCAACCTATATATATAAGCCAAAAACTAGATTCCAACAAAATACAGAAGCCAGGAAATCTACTTCCATTTTTGCATTGTCTAAGACGTTGTACGAACGCAACTTGCTTGTCACCAGAGGACACTGATGTGCAAAGTACGGCACACGCAAAAGATTGTAGCTTAAATACCCCTTCCTACTATACACCATGAAAGACCAGAATACATTATTCCAATAACATGATAATAACGACTGTCTGTCTCTGGTCTCTCTCTCTGGCAGTTTCCCCCTTCCTTTTTACGCCTCCTCTCCCTCTATGGAAACTCTGACACACACAATCGGCATCATTTTGTCTCCATCGTGCTCGTCTGCTTATTATTACTACACTTTTCATCCCATCCAAATGACAGCTACAAAGGTCATCTCCGAAGAGGGCTGAGCTGTTCAGAGGTTGCCTTTTGGTAGGAATGCATGCCTTCTGGATGCGTACTTAATGAACTCAGACCAAAATGGAAATAATGACCAGTTTTCATCCAGTAAACCTTAGCTTTCTAATAAAACCCTGAAGAGAGAGAATGTTGGCTGAACTGCTGCGAAGAGGAGGAGAGGGGAATGAAACTAACAGAATAATAGCAGTGACGTGCAGTCAGGGGAGGCAGAGGAGGCACAGCCTCACCCCTGTCAATCATGAAAAGGGGGGAAAATGTGAAAAAGGCGAGTGCTGAGGTTAGGCTAGCTAGCTGCTGCCACACCGTGAATGACTGCCTGTTTTAAAAAGCCTCTAAAAAAGCGCCCTCTACTGTGAGGCAGAAGAACTGCATGCCTCATCTAGTCTGACTTTTTAGGCGCTCGAGCAGAGTTAAGCGAGGGTTAAAAGCCTAGAAAATCCCGAGGTAGTTGAGGCACACAGTTCTCCTGCCTCATAGTAGAGGGCGCATTTTTTTAGAGGCTTCAACTCTGTCATTCTGTTTAATAGCAATAGCAATAGCAATAGCAATATAGCAATAGCAGTAGACTTATATACCGCTTCATAGGCCTTTCAGGCCTCTCTAAGCGGTTTACAGAGAGTCAGCATATTGCCCCCAACAATCTGGGTCCTCATTTTACCCACCTCGGAAGGATGGAAGGCTGAGTCAGCTGCAGCGTCGCGCTCACTCTTCCTCCTCTCTTTCTCCGTTTCTGATGCCCCCCACCCCCACCCCACGCTCCCTCTTTTCCTTCAAATTTCCTTTTTTTCTTTTTTCTTTAATAAATGCAATGCTCAGGCATTCTCTCCTCTCCCACGACACCCCACTGACTAAAGCACTTTCTTCTAGTCCAATCCTCTGCTTAGGCAGGAAACCCTACAGAATTTCAGACAAATGGTTATCCAATCTCTTCTTAAAGACTTCCAATGTTGGAGGATTTAGGTTTAGGTTTAGGTTTCGTTTTATTTATATGCCGCCCTATTCCCAGCGGGACTCAGGGCGGCTCACAAACCCAAGGAGGGAAAGGGAAACACAAAAACTACAAATACAAGGCATTTAAAAATAATCAACAGACACACAAATCGAGAGGGGAAGGGAACTCATCAACCCCAGGCCTGCCGACACAGCCAGGTTTTAACGGCTTTTCAGAAGGCCTGGAGAGAGGTGAGGGTCCGGATTTCTGTGGGGAGTTCGTTCCGAAGGGCCGGAGCTGCCACAGAGAAGGCCCTCCCCCGGGTAGTAGCCAGATGGCATTGGCTGGTAGACGGAACCCGGAGGAGGCCAACCCTGTGTGATCTAATGGGTCTTTGGGAGGTAATTGGCAGCAGGCGGTCTCTCAATTCCTGGAGGCAAGTTGTTCCACTGCTTAATTGTTCTAACAGATTTGACACACCTTTTTGAGTCCGCCTCGATGTGCTGTTGGCATAAGGGAGGAAATTCTACACCAAGGGGAGGGACCGAGGGCCCCTTTACCACCTGTGAACTTCAGAATTCCCTGGCCATGGCTCAGGAATTCCGGGAGTCAAAAGTCCACAGGTCGTAAAGGGGCCATCGTTCCCCCATCCCTGCGCTACAAGAACACCAATAGAGCTAAGGATAACTTAAGGTCCTCTCCAGAGGTGGGTTCCTACCAGTTCGCACCTATTCGGTAGAACCGGTTCGTCAAATCTACCGAACCGATTAGAAGAGGTTCCACCAGTGGACCCGGAAAGCAGGCCACACCTACAGAAGAGCTTCCAAACTTTTTTGAAACCCACCACTGGTCCTTGGATAGAATTATTCTACACTATCATGCTCATATTTATAAAACTCAGTGCCTCTGTGAAAGGTAAGGATGACTACTGCGTTTGTGGTGCAATCGGAACATTGCGTGTGTTGAAGTTGTTTTAACGCAAACCAAAGATGCCTTTTAAAAAACAAGTTTACATCCTATTCTTATGCATGCCAGTGCTGTGTGTGGGGTAATTTAAGGTGGTTCTGACAAGTGTTGTCGGCATCTTCATATCCGGTCACATGGGCAACAAGCCACTCCCATCCAGTCACATGGGCGGCAAGCCACTCCCATCCGGTCACATGGGCGGCAAGCCACTCCCACAAAGGAGGCCACACCCACAAGGTAGGTTCAAACAATTTTTGAAACCCACCACTGGTCCTCTCACTCAAGGCCTCGAAATGACAGAAGGACAATTTCATAAGGATGTGTTGAAAACCAGAATGGTCTATTTTGCGGAGGGTGCATGGAAGGAGAAAATGGTCCTAACACGATCAAAACAGCTTATTATTTGCAAACCTGAATGCTCTGATGGTCGTGATGCCCTCTGCAGTCTCGGAAAAGTGGCAAAGAAGAGGTAACTGGGTGCTGTCATCGAGTTCCTGGAGATCTCTGTTACCAAGAGAAGGAAAGATGAGCCAAGAAGAAACCCTATTTCACCAGCTAGTAAATGAGAGAGCTTGTTCTCCTTATTAAATGATTGACTCACTTGCTCTCCCTAAACAAAAATGTGACATTCTTTATGGTTGTTATGTCAGAGTTGGTTGCATAAATTCAAATCCAGAAAGGACACACAGATAATTGATGCAGGATTCATTAACTTCTGTATATACATAAGAACAGATGAATAAATGTACAATACCAACAGGTGGTTCTTCCAAGTAAACACAAGGCAGGAGAGTTACAGGCAAACACATGCAGTTAGTTTCATTTTAGCAGACAAGCCCAGACAGACTGCTAGTTTACTTCTCAGAGCAGCAGACTGCTTAAGTTTCTGTTTCAGTTCTCTGCACAAACTCAGATCTGTTTAAGCTCCCATTGGCTGACTTAGTTGCTATGCCTATACATTGGCTGACCTTGTTCCCATGTCTCTCCCAGTCATGAATATTTTAACACATTCTTTGGAAGTTATCCACTAGAAGCCACCTATCAAAAGGAGCTTAAGACATCAATAGGGAAGGAAGTCACCCATTTTGTTTCAGAAATTTCTCTTGTTTTTCTCTTTGTGATACTCATTTATTTATTTATTTATTTATTTATTTTTATTTCATGTTTTATTTGTTTGAATGCAACCACCAGAGGTTTAAATTATTTGGACAAAGCCACTTTTTAAAACTAGCCTTGAATGGGATTAAAATTAGCCTTGAACATGCAACTTTATGATTGCACTGCACCCATTCCTGCCACAAACTTTCCCTTGCTAGCGATAACAAACATCAAAATTCTAATGTCATCCATTAATTAAACATTTTCTATCTTTTTTTTTTTAAGAGAGAGAGAGAGAAGTGGAAAACTTACTTAGAGGCAACTCTGAAGTATTTCTGGATGAAATAAAATGCTACCGCAAGAGGCAGGAGAGCAAGTAGGAAGTAGTGGGTGGCATAGGATATCATCCCGACAGCAGATAGACAGAGTAATGTTGAACGAGAGAGGGATTCTACAGTCGGTGGAATGTGCTGCAGCAAACATAAGTAATAAATATTGTTCGGAATATAATCTAATATAATAATCTGTTATTTCCCTACTCATAGCATGCAACAACTCAAGGTGCTCACCTGATCAATAATATTTGTATCAGCAGAAAAACGGTTCAGAATCAGCCCCAAAGGTGTCATATCAAAGAATCTGTAAAGGGGGCAAGAATAGTAAAAGGTTGTCCAGTTTAGAAAGAATGTTCCCAGTTATTTTATTTTATACATATTTGTTTGATTGCTTTATCCTGCACTAAATTACACGAGGTGCCATCTTTCCAAAATTAAGCAACGAACCCATCTTCCCATTTGATGACATCATCTAGGCAAAAAGTGAAGGGAGAGATGGACAACGTGACACAGGGCCTTCTCTAGGGCGGCCCCCACATTTTGGAATTTTTTATTTGCAACTGTTTACAAAGTTCCGTCCTTCAGGACATTGAAAAGAATACCAAAGTTGGTTTTACTTCACTGAGCAGAAGGGAGGGAGGAAGGAGAAGGAAGGAGGGAGGGAGGGAGGGAGGGAGGGAGGGAGGGAAGGAAGGAAGGAAGGAAGGAAGGAAGGAAGGAGGAAGGGAGGGAGGGAAATAAGGATGGAAGGAGGGAGGGAAAGGAAAGAAGGAAGGAAGATTACATTTTTTCTGGATGAAGTTATGTTTACAAGATTTCTGGAGGTGCCTAAAACCAGGCCCTGGAGCCTTCAACATCTGGGCAGCTTTGAAGTCACTAGATCTTTACCGCAGCATCACCGATGGTCAGAAAGAATACCGTGTCTCATCAGTCCAGCTGGGATAAGGGATTTGAGGAACCATTAAAGCCTAGCTAGATTGGTATTAAGAATCAAATCTGTGCTGCAACTATCCTAATGGCCAAGAGATGGCAGTAAAGGTGGACACAAAACTGTTTATGCTACCATCTAGTGGTCCTGTGAATTATTGCAGCTCAGAGAAGATTACCATATTCTAAATGCTGATCCAATCATTGAGCAGTTTATCTGCAGAGGGAGTGTAGAGGGAAGGGCTGAACAGCCTTGCAGATGGTGTTGTTTTCCTAAAATCATAAGTAAACTATGGTTACAAGTAGAGTGGCATAGAAATGTAATAAAATATGATAGATAGATAGATAGATAGATAGATAGATAGATAGATAGATAGATAGATAGATAGATAGATAGATAGATAGACAGACAGACAGACAGACAGACAGACAGATAGATAGATGATAGATAGATAGATGATAGAATAACATGAGATAGATAGATAATTAGATTGGCATAGAAATGTAATAAAATATGATAGATAGATAGATGATAGAATAACATGAGATAGATAGATAATTAGATTGGCATAGAAATGTAATAAAATATGATAGATAGATAGAAAGATAGAAAGATAGATAAATAGATAGATAGATAGATAGATAGATAGATAGATAGATAGATAGATAGATGTAATAACATATGAGATAGATAAATTAGATTGGCAAAGAAATGTAATAAAATATGATAGATAGATAGAAAGAGAAAGATAGATAAATACGTAGATAGATAGAAAGATAGATAGATAGAATGAATAACATATGAGATAGATAATTAGATTGGCATAGAAATGTAATAACATATGATAGATAGATAGAGATAGATAGATAGATGATAGATAGATAGATAGATAGATAGATAGATAGATAGATAGATAGACAGACAGACAGACAGACAGACAGACAGACAGACAGACAGACAGACAGGATGGATGGATGGATGGATGGATGGATGGATAGATAGATAGATAGATAGATAGATAGATAGATAGATAGATAGATAGATAGATAGATAGATAGATAGATAGATAGATAGATAGATAGATAGAATGGATATACGGATAGACAGACAGACAGACACCATTTATTAAATTTAAATCCATGGTGATTTTGGACAGCTAAATAAGTGGGGGGATGGATAGATGGACGGATGGACCAAACCATCCTTCTTTGCTTTGGAGTTTACCAAAACCCAGTTCCTTGAAGTGCATTCAATCTTCTCCACTAATCTATCAAATACTATTCTCAGCAAATGAGCAGATGTTTGAAGTCTATCCCCTAAAGATCCAGCAGCCCCCTGGCCACCAGACACTACCTCTTTGCTCCTGGGTTCTCCGACTCAAGTTCTGGACCTCAGAAGATCTGTTAAGTGGCTCGTTCAGTTTACCAAAAGGGGACATGGGGTTCCTGTACCTTATAGGTCCGAGGATGATCTTGTTGAGCAGATCGTGGTAAAGGTTCTTAGCAGCGGTCAGGCCCATCCATTCAACGGTCAAAGACGTGACAAGGCAAAGGACAATGCCCGCCCCACTGAGAATGCTGAACACTGCAACGTGGCATGTCTGTTTCAAAACAAGGGTAGAAATTCTATAAATCCTGGGAAGTAATACCATTTCTTTTCATTGTTTTGAAACACCCCATAAGCATATATCCCGATCAGAGGTGGGTTCCTACCGGTTCGGACTGGTTTAGCTGAGTAGGTAGTAACTCGGCCTGCCACACCCCAGAACCAGTTCTATCGGCGGCGCCATAGGTGCCGCCATCTTGTTTTTTAGTACTGTGCATGCGCGCATTGTGTGCGTCAAGCATATGTGCTCGCAGAGCAAGCAAGCACCCGCAGCGCATCCCTGAGCGAACCGGAAGTAGCAGCAGCCGGAACCCACCCCTGATCCAGATTATCTGGTGGTCTTCCTACTGAATAACTTTTGTACCGCGTACATCAGGGTGGGATCCTACCGGTTTAATTTCACCCCTGGTTTGGGCCCTGGTTTTTGAAGAAATCAGAATTTTTAAAAACCTTGAATGAATGAATGAATTGGAATCTTTATTTGCTATGATCTGAGAAACCCCAAAAGAACCCAAAAATTGTTCCAATATCTAAGAAGCTGCCACAAAGAAGAGGGGGGTCAGCCTTTTCTCCAAAGAACTTGAACTCAGAACAAGACCCAACAGATGGAAACTAATCAAGGAGAGAAGCAAGCTAGAACTAAGGAGAAACTTCCTGACAGTGGGAATACTTAATCAGCGGAACAATTTGCCTCCAGAAGTTGTAGATGCTCGAACACTGGAAGTTTTTAAGAAGAGATTGGACAAACGTTTATCCAAAATGGTATAAGTTTCCTGCCTGAGCAGGGGGTTAGACTAGAAGACCTCCAAGGTCCCTTCCATCTGGGTTATTCTGTAACATGATTCTTCTCCAACACCTTCCTTCTGCAGTTCTACCCTTCTGCTGATCCCTTTACAGGAGAATTGTTTTCTTTCCCCCTTTTTTTAACCTATGAGTAAAATGCATGATGAAAATGCATGTTGGCTGCGGGAATTCTGGGAGTTTAAATCCATCCACCTTCAAGTTATCTAGGTTCACTTTTACCATATGTGGTGGGAGTGCTCAAAAGCTAGGGCCTTCTGGCACCAGATAAGAAAGTGGTTAGAAGAGAAGTCAAATCAAAGAATAGAGTTGAGGCTAGAACTATTTCTATTAGGGATTGCAAAAGAAAAATATAGCAAAGGTGGGTTATATTTAATGTTGCATATTTTAACGGCAGCCAGACTGGTCTCCGCACAAAACTGGAAAAAGAAAGAGATTTCCCCCCCCAGGAACAAGAAATAATAAAGAAGATACTGACGTGCGCAGAAATGGACAGGCTGACTCTAGAACTCAAAGACAAGGGTGTGACGGAGTACCAGGAAATCTGGGACAAATGGTACCGATGGTTAGAATCGATGGGACAGAAAAACATGGATAAGTTAAGAACTGGTATTAATATTGTACGATAGGTAGGAATTGGATATGTATATGTACCAGAGGTGGGTTCCTGCCAATTCGCACCTATTCGGTAGAACCGGTTTGTCAAATCTACCGAACCGATTAGAAGAGGTTCCACCAGTGGACCCGGAAAGCAGGCCACACCTACAGAAGAGGTTCCAACGTTTTTTGAAACCCACCACTGGTCCTTGGATATGATTATTCTAGACTATCATGCTCCTATTTATAAAACTCAGTGCCTCTGTGAAAGGTAAGGATGACTACTGCATTTGTGGTGCAATCAGAACATTGCGTGTGTTGAAGTTGTTTTAACGCAAACCAAAGATGCCTTTTAACAAACAAGTTTACATCATATTCTTATGCATGCCAGTGCTGTGTGTGAGGTAATTTAAGGTGGTTCTGACAAGTGTCGTCGGCATCTTCATATCCGGTCACATGGGCGGCAAGCCACTCCCATCGGGTCACATGGGCGGCAAGCCACTCCCACAAAGGAGGCCACACCCACAGAGTAGGTTCGAACAATTTTTGAAACCCACCACTGATATGTACTGATAGTAATTCCCTCTTCTGTCCTTCGCTAAATGTTTTGGCAGCCAAACCAACGAGCTGCGGACTTTTCTGACTTCCAAATGCAAACAGTTTTGGGGTTTTCTTTAAGCAGAGCACGGCAGAACATTATTTACAGAAGTTCAACCACTCTGGGGAAAAAAAACAAACCCCAAAACCCACAACACTATTCTTAGTTCAAGTCCCAGGCCTTGAACTCTCTTTTCACACCAGGCTAAACAGATGCTCCAATGGGGATTTGAAATTCCTGCGATTGGTGAATGAGATCATATACGGGATCCTGAGTTCACTTCTGAGAACATTGTGACTTAGCTGTGAGAAGTTTCCAGGAGCAGACAAAAAAAGAAAAAGAGATTTCCTTGAATCTATACAGAATGTCCCTGTCAGGTTTTCTTGATCGCTATATAAGGGAGACGTTTATTTATTTATTTGATTTCATCTCGGGAAACCAACTCTGGGCAGCTCACAGTTAATATCAGGACGTGGGGAGCTATTTAACACCGAGTGCTTAGGACAGTTTTTTTTTTCTTTTTCGGCCTCTGAAGGATTATCCGGAGATATTTATAACCGAGGAATCGTGTCTAATTTAAAACTGAGGAAAGTTTATTCAATACGACTTTCCGCGTTGCTGGATGCGGTTGAGACAAGGCTTTGGCTGCGGCCTGCATAGTTTAATTCTAAAGTTTGCCATTTGTTATTAAACTGACACGAACAGAGGAACGAGACTAAATAGATGAAAAGGTGACGTTCAGTTTTCAGTAAATGTTAAACGAGGTAACATCTACTCCAAGTCGAAGTAGTCACTTCTCGTAACTTGTTCCACGTGGTTTCCTTGGCAACCGATGGAAGCGGCTGATAGATTTATAGCCCTCCTTTATTATGATTATTTTCGCAAATAACTCAAGATGGCAGACATATACAACACGCCTTCCTCCTCCTTTTTTACCCCTCACAGCAACAACCCTGTGAGGGGGGTTGAGAAGAGAGAGAGAGAGAGGGAAGGAGGGTGGGAGGAGGGGAAAGAAATGGGTCCAAATGGCCATTGATTTCTTCTAGGACAGTGATGGCTAACGTTTTTGTCCTCACAGGCTGAAAGTGTGCGTGCTCACACCCATAATGCAATGCGTGCATGAAGTTTTGACAATTGCAGCACTTGAGAGATATGTGATCACAATTTGCGACCTTTCCAGGTGGCTTCCAACCAGCAAGGTCAGTGTGGGAAGCTGGATTCACTTAATGACCGTGTGATTCACTTAACAACTGGAGTGAGTCATTTAACCCACACGTCACTAGCACTGATGATGTTACCCGGTTTGGGTCATGAAACATCTGCAAGAAACCAAACCAAGCTCAGAGAGCACCAAGGACCTTTCAAAAACAGTCAGACAATTGAGCCCAACTCACAACCAGGGGTGGGATTCTACAGGTTCTGACCGGTTTGGGCAAACCGGTAGCTCCGACTATCAGCTGGGAGCGAACCAGTTTGCTTCAACTTTCAGCTGGGCTCACCTGCCCGCGCCTGCACTATACTCACCTATATTCCCTTTTCTGAAGTCCAGCTGATCGGCGTGGCAGGGCTGTTTTGCACTCGGGCAGGAGTGGGTTCCTGCCAGTTCTAACCTCTTCTATAGAAGAGGTTCCTCAAATCTACAGTGTCGTTTAGAACCGGTTCCAGCTCCCTCTCCCCGTCCATCCGGACATCATCAAGATGAAGAGCGAGAGGAGGAATTCTGGGAGTTGAAGTCCACAAGTCTTAAAGCTGTCAAGTTTGAACACCCCTGGGGTTTTTTTCTAAAGGGTTAGGGGTGCAAGGGTCTTGTGACTCGACAGCTTTAAGACTTGCACACTTCAATGCCAGAGTTCCTGCAACAACATGACTGGAGGAGGAATTCTGGGAGTTGAAGTCCACAAGTCTTAAAGCTGTCAAGTTTGAACACCTCTGGGTTTTTTTTTTCTGAAGGGTTAGGGGCGAAAGGGTCTTGTAACTTGACAGCTTTAAGACTTGTGTGCTTCAAATGCCAGAGTTCCTGAGCCAACATTTTGGTTGCTAAGCAAGAGCGTTGTTAAGTGAGTTTCACCACATTTTACAAGTTGGCCACTCCCACCCGATCACATGGCTGGCAAGCCACTCCCACAAAGCAGGCCACACCCACAGAAGAGATTCTAAAAATATTTGAAACCCACCACTGCACTGGGGCTTCCGTAGAAGGTAAGTTTTCAAATGCACTGTGCGCGAAGCATGCACTCTGCAAACTGGTTGTTAAGCCAGTAGGAGCCCACTCTTGCTCACAACAACCACCATGATTAGCAACACGAATTCTGACTCCACCTGTGGTCATTAGTCAAGGACCACCCATATGCTTCCCCCTATACACTGCACAGGAAACTCTACACCGGCACTCTAGAACAAAATTGTTCTAAAATTGAACGAGGTCGCTCTTCTAGACAGTGGTTGGTGTGGAAGAACAATCCATAAATTAAATAATCTTTTTCAGGGGAACTTTTTCAGCTCTGCCCTCTTTTCCATTGTTATGGCTTCTGGTACGGAGTTTAATTCGCTCCCCAGCCTGTCTTGTCCCAGCCTTTGGTTTTTAATTAAATTAAGATTGCTCTGGCCGCGTGATGGCAAACCGATGGCACAGGTGCCAGAGGTGGCGCGCAGAGCCCTCCCTGCTTGGCATGTGCGCCATCGCCCCAGGTCAGAACTCCGTGGAGTTTCGTTCGTGAGCTTCTGTTTCCCAGCAAACGACGAAACAGAAGCTCACAAAAGGAAAAGATCTTACTGTCAGGCGTGCAGTTATATCCCTTTTAGGATCTTTGGCCTGCCACACACTCTATTATTTCACTATGCTGTTTCATTAGTGTAGTAGTTGGGAGGGGGGTATAGAAAGGAGTAAGATTGTGGAATGTGTTGTTGTCATTCTTTTCTAGAAGCCCAAGGTCATCTTTTGTCTCTGCACCTCTGCACCTGACCGGAACCAGCTGGATGGAGATGCCAGCGTGGGCAAAGAAGATTAGACCATGTGATGGATTTATGGGTGTGGGAATAAGATCATGGACTTTCAACTGGATGGAATCCAAGGAAGTTTTTCAGGTTTGGGATTCCACAGATGTACCAAGATGTCTGAGTTATTAAATTGGAACTTTAAGGATAGTTTTGCCTTGGACTCTGATTTAATTTTGCATGATACTTGGAACGTTGACACTTACCTCTTGCCGCACTGCTGGTATTGGGATGCTCTGCCTCCAACTGGCCAGCTGATCTTTGGGTCTCTGCTATGCATGCATGCATGTCCACGCATGCGCGCGCACATGTCCAGGCATGTCTGTGCATGCGAGTGCATGCGCACCTTTGCACATGCACATCTTTCAGTTTGGGCATGCATGCGCAGTTTGGGCGCTTGGTGCCTCAAAGGTTCATCATCCCTGCTGTAGCCGCGGAACATTCCCCTACCTTTTCGGAGCAGAGCGTTTGAGTTTGATTCGTCGATGTCCACTGAGCCAGCCAAAAGTCGATCGCCACAATGACCGAGTGTTTCAGGAGTTTGGAGAAGATCATCAAGGAGAGCAGAAGAAAGCCACCCGAAGTGAGATAGAGCCAACAAGTCTTCCAGGGCATCTTCGTCCTGAGTGGCGCTGCCGCGGACAAGTTGTCATCTTCTTCCTCTTCCTCCTCTTCCTCTGAAAAGTTACAGAAATCACTGAGTTAGTCAACCTGGGTAATTTAGTATCTCTCACAAGATCAGCAGAGAACGTCGTACCTCATCTAGTTTAGGGGTTTTATGATCACCCAAGCAGAGTTAAGCAAGGGTTAAAAGCCTAAAAATTCCTGACGTAGGTGAGGCACGTCGTTCTCCTGCCTCCTCCTGTAGAGGGTGCTTTTTTAGAGGCTTTTTTGAACAGTTAAGCAGAGTCATCCACGGTTACTCTGGCAGCAACTAGCTCAGCCTGACCTCAGCTCTTGCCTTTTTTCTTTTACATTTTTTTTCTTTTCATGATGACCGGCAAGAGCAGAGTTGAAATCCTCTCTGAAACAGCTGGAAAAGGTACGTGTGGGTTGGAGGGAGGGGGAGGAATTCAAACTTCATCCTCCTGGTGCAACTTTGTGTGTGTGTTTGAGAGAGGGGGAGGGAGGGAGAGAGGGAGGAAGGAGGGGAAGGGAGAAGAAAAAGAAAAAGAAAGAAGGAAACTATTTAGCAAAGGAGAAAAACAAATGCTGTCGCTTTAAATCGGATCTGAGCATGCCTGGCTGTGGAATTCTGGGAGTTGAAGTCCACAAGTCTAAAAAAATTGCTGCCTCACCAGGCATAAACCTCACCGCACGTCACTGCCTACATCCTACTTTCCTGTGGCTACTTATCTTCAAATTTTAGCCTTTTAACTGTCGAAGAAATACCACTTACTAGAAAGTCATTCATACCAAACATGTACGAGACCTACAAGGTTTCATGTTTATGGCTTAAGTCAGTGTTGACCACACGCATAGGGGGAGTGCCAGAAACTGGAACAACAGTTCCCCGGTGAGCATGCACATGCCGGGAAGCTGAGCTTCTGGTTTCTGTCATGTGCATGCATGCCGGTCAGCTTGTCTTCTGATTTCCAGCGCTCCTGCGCGCGCAAAGACAAGCTGGCCAGTGCACATGTGCATGCCGGAACCCGGAAGAGCAACGGGCGACGGCTGGCATGGTTGGAGAGATGGCCCCGCGTGCCACTTCTGGCACATGTGCCATAGGTTCACCATCCCAGACTTAAGTGTATGTTTGTGCATAAATAACTTTTTTAAACAAACCAGACAAAATAACACCAGCATTACCTTCGTCCTCATCCACCAGTTGCGTTTTTGATTCTCTTGGGTACATAGCTCTCCGGAGAGTTTTCCTTTCCAGAGTAGTTTGATCAGCTTCCATATTCTGCGTAGGGACATTAAAAATTGAGTACGAAGACTTTTTAAAACACCTGAGGTGTGGGTTGAGTTTATCCCTAAGGGATCCTCTGTCATCCCCTCAAATCTTCTCAAAATGGATGGGGAGATCTAACTCCTATTGTGTTTCTACTCCAGACTTTGCAACCCTACTATATTGTACTCTTTCTTTTCTTTATGTACGCTGAGAGCAAACAGACAAATTCCTTTTGTGTGTCCAATCAAACTTGGCTAATAAAGAATTCTATTCTATTCTATTCTATTCTATTCTATTCTGTTCTGTTCTGTTCCACTCCATTCCATCTCATTCTCTATTCTATTCTATTCTATTCTATTCTATTCTTTTCTTTTCTTTTCTTTTCTTTTCTTTTCTGTTCTGTTCTGTTCCGTTCCATTCCATTCTCTATTCTATTCTATCCCATTCCATTCCATCTCATTCTCTATTCTATTCTATTCTATCCCATTCCATTCCATCTCATTCTCTATTCTATTCTATCCCATTCCATTCCATCCCATTCTCTATTCTATTCTATTCTACTCCATCCCATTCTCTAGTCTATTCTATTTTATTCTATTCTATCCCATTCCATACCTTCTCATTCTCTATTCTATTCTATTCTATTCTATTCTATCCCATTCCATCCCATTCTCTATTCTATTCTATTCTACTTCATCCCATTCTCTAGTCTATTCTATTTTATTCTATTCTATCCCATTCCATACCTTCTCATTCTCTATTCTATTCTATTCTATCCCATTCCATTCCATTCTCTATTCTATTCTATCCCGTTCCATTCCATCTCATTCTCTATTCCATTCCATTCCATTCTCTATTCTATTCCATCCCATTCTCTATTCTATTCTACTCCATTCCATTCTCTATTCTATTCTATTCCATCCCATTCTCTATTCTATTCTACTCCATTCCATTCTCTATTCTATTTTATTCTATTCTATTCTACTCCATTCCATTCTCTGTTCTATTCTATTCTATTCTATTCCATTCCATTCCATTCTCTATTCTATTCTATTCTAATATGGGAGATCTCCCTCTCCCTCTTTAATACCACTTTATAATGCCTTCCTAAGACCACACTTGCAATACTGCATCCGATTTTGGTTGCCACGATGTAAAAAAGATGTTGGGACTGCAGAAAGAGTGCAGAGAAGAGCAACAAAGATGCTTAGGGACTGGAGGCTAAAAGATATGAAGAACAGTTGCTGGAATTGGGTATAACTAGTTTGATGGAAAAAGGACTAGGGGTGACATGATAGCAGTCCTCCAATATTTCAGGGGCTGTGACAAAGAAGCAGCGGCCAACCTATTATCCAAGGCACCTGAAGGCAGGACAAGAAAAAAATGGATGGAAACTAATCAAGGAGAAAAGCAACCTGGAATTAAGGAAAAACTTCCTGACAGTGAGGACAATGGAACAGTGGAACAACTTGCCATCAGACGTTTTGGGACCTTCATCACTGGAGGCTTTCCAGAAGAGCTTGGACAGCAGAGGTGGGTTCCTACCAGTTCGCACCTATTCGGTAGAACCGGTTCGTCAAATCTACCAAACCGGTTAGAAGAGGTTCCACCAGTGGACCTGGAAAGTAGACCACACCTACAGAAGAGGTTCCAAACTTTTTTGAAACCCACCACTGGTCCTTGGATATGATTATTCTACACTGTCATGCTCATATTTATAAAACTCAGTGCCTCTGTGAAAGGTAAGGACTACTACTGCGTTTGTGGTGCAATCAGAACATTGCGTGTGTTGAAGTTGTTTTAACGCAAACCAAAGATGCGTTTTAAAAAACAAGTTTACATCATATTCTTATGCATGCCAGGGCTGTGTGTGAGGTAATTTAAGGTGGTTCTGACAAGAGTCGTCGGCATCTTCATATCCGGTCACATGGGCGGCAAGCCACTCCTATCCAGTCACATGGGCAGCAAGCCACTCCCACAAAGGAGGCCACACCCACAGAGTAGGTTCAAACAATTTTTGAAACCCACCACTGCTGGACAGGCACTTATCTGAAACGGCCTAGGGCAGGGGTGTCCAAACTTGGGTACTTTAAGACTTGTGAACTATGCCGGCTGGGGAATTCTGGGAGTTGATGTCCATATGTCTTAAAGTACCCAAGTTTGGACACCCCTGGTCTAGGGTGTCTTGCTTGAGCAGGGGGCTGGACTAGAAGATCTTCAAGGTCCCTTCCAGCTATATTCTGATTGAGTTAAAAGTCTGAAGAAGAAGAAGATGTCCAGCCAAGAGAGCAAAGAGATTGTATACACTGTATTCTGACAAAGTAGTGCTCTTCTATTATACAGTACCAGAAATTTACAACTTTACGGCTTGCATGTACTTCAGTTGACATTGGTAGACTTCAATTTTCTCCTTGGCATGGGCACTGCAACCTTCACAGGTCATTAGAGATAAAAACAAGAGACTTCCAACAAATAAGATTTGGGTAGGAATGTCACCAAATATCAACATGTCTGGATCCAACCAGACCTTCATTCCCCCGTTCTTCACATTTACCTTTTCCAATTCCTGGTCTTGACGATTCATGAGAGTTTTCCAGTGGTCGTACAGCTCCACATCTTTATTCTGGATGTCCTTCAGGGTCCCTTCTCGAAGAACAGTGCCGTCTTTCATGGCAATGATCTAAGAATTAAAAAGGAATCAAGAAGCTGATGGAAGAGAACCTTTGCAGCTGAGCTACAAATGTTCTCGTCTATCGATGCCACATATGGGCTGCAGGAAGTTAGCACCAGTGGTGGGATTCAAATAATTTAACAACCGGTTCTCTGCCCTAAGGACCAGCTGGGTAGAAGGGGCTCAGTGGTCATGGGACCGTGCGGGCATGGCCAACTCAACATCGCTGACATTGATGGGCGCTTCTCCTTAGCTGTTACAATATAATAAGGGTTAAACGGAGAGGCAGTTTCTGTAATAAAAAAATTAAGCTAGAAACAACACCAGAATGTTTCCTTCCTGCCTTCCTTACAGGATTAGCCCTGCAAAGTGGAAAAAAGCAAAAGGAGATTTCTTCCAACAACCGGTTCTCTGAACTACTTAGAAAGTTAACAACCGGTTCTCCCTAATAGGTGCGAACCGTCTGAATCCCACCACTGGTTAGCGCCCACCCTTCTCCTAGAAGAATGAAATAGTCTAGGAAATATTAAAAAGGCAGAATATTATATTTCCCTGGATGAGAAAAGAAGAAGCTTGTTTTTAAAGATAAAGCAGCTTTCTGCAGCTGCCTGCTGCCCCCCTTCACCTCCAGGGGTTGCCCTTGAAGTGCATCCGGTGACTACAGTTAGTCCAGAATGCAGCCGCGCGAGTGATAGTGGGCGCACCGCGGTTCGCCCACGTTACACCCGTCCTCCGCGAGCTGCACTGGCTACCTGTCGGTCTCCGGGTGCGCTTCAGGGTATTGATGACCACCTTTAAAGCACTCCATGGTAGTGGATCTGGGTACTTGAGAGACCGCCTTCTGCTGATTACCTCCCTTCAACCGATTAGATCGCACAGACTGGGCCTCCTCCGAATCCCATCTGCCAGTCAATGCCGACTGGCGACCACACGGAGGAGAGCCTTTTCTGTTGCAGCTCCGACCCTGTGGAACGATCTCCCCGTTGAGATCCGTACCCTCACCACCATCCAGACCTTCCGCGCAGCCCTCAAGATCTGGCTCTCCCAGCAGGCCTGGGGATAGGTTCCCAATTTACCCGCCCGAGTGTTTGATTGCTGAACGAAAGTTGTGTTTTATTACTTTTCTTTGTTCACATTTTGTTTTGTTTTTTGATACTGCACCCCCCCTCCCTTGTGATTGTAAGCCGCCCTGAGTCCCCTCAGGGAAAAGGGCGGCCTATAAATCTTAATAAATGACTTTTAAAAATGACTTAAATTAAGACATGGCCCCCAGGACATGATAGGATTAGCCCTCTACCCATCTCACGACATGGCACCTGGGAAGATTACATCACCCAGCAAGGCTCAACCAAGCCTGGGACTCGGGACAGCCTGGAGAGTTGACTCTGCATGGCCCCATTGGAGTCTGACAATCAATCAGAATACAAGCTCAAATTCAAAAGCCCAGAGAGGCTATAAAACCCAGGTACTTTCAGCATGTCTGCCTGTCTGTCTGTCTGTCGCTCTGTCCATCCATCCATCTTACCCAGTCAGCATGTGGCAAATACTGTAGTTTATGAGTCACTAAGACGAGGGTCCTTTTGTCGTCTTTCAGGAACTTCAGGATACCTTCTTGCATTAAGTGGTCACTGAGATGAATGTCCAAGGCAGAAAATGGGTCATCCTGGAATCCCACATGAGAAATTAACAGAAGGTTATGTAGGAAGTTATCACCCAGCCCTCTCCCAGAAAAAAAAAAAGAAATATCCTAGGACATATTGAAAAGGCAGAATATTTCTCTGGATGGGAAAAAGGAAGAAACATGTTTTAAAAGACAGAATAGCTTCCTGCAGCTTCCTGCCCACCCCCCTTTGTAAATGAGCCATTAAAGACTGAGCTAGTCTGCTTTACATAATAAAGGGTTCTCCCCTTCAGCTCCAGAGTATTGGGATTAAGGCATGATAATATTGGCCCTTTACCCAACTTGCCACATGGCATCTGAGAACTCTACCAAACCTGGATTCAAAACGCAGCCTAGAGAGTTGCCCCTGCATGGGCCCCATGGGAGTCTGACAACCAATCAGAACACAAGCTCAAGATCAAAGGCCAGAGAGGGCATAAAACCAGGGACTCAGCTTCTCTCCTTCCCTTCCCTTCTCTTCTCCACCAATATTGAAGCATGTGATCCCCTTTTCTGTTCAGGACTCAAGCCACGTGGTCCTGTCCATCATTAAAACCATCTTTCCAAGCAGCCTCCATGTCTCCAGTGTCTTTTCCCCCACTTGGAGCCGAACCCAGAAGGACATTTCTTCCAAAAGTTATAAAAGAGATATTCTATTGTATTGTATTGAACCTTCTGTGATCACTACCTTATTTCTGCAACGCATAGAAAGGCCTTCACATGAATAATTTTCAATATCTCACTCTTAGTGCTAATGGGGGGGGGGGAATAGAAGATCATTACAGATCTCTTTCTGCAACCTTCTTGTGCATTTTTAAGTGAATCAAGTGGTCTGTTAAGTGAATTCATCTTACCCCACTGACTTCGTTGAAGCTGTTTGAAAAGTCACAAGTGGCAATCACATAAGCCTGGGATGCGGCAACCATTACCAAATACATGCCAGTCCCCTAGCACTGGAGTTTTGATCATGTGGCCATGTGGGTAGTGCATTAGTTGTAAGTGTGAGGACCGGGTTGTAGGTCACTCTTTTCAGTGCCATTGTATCTTCATATGGTCACTAAACAAATGTGTTCTGGCCCAGCTCCCCAGACACAACAAACCCTTTGAAGTGAACTCAAAGATTCCTTTATTATTAGGAATGCTGGCAGCCTTGGCAAAAAGTTTCTCTCTCACCGCAGGCTAACAAGTCTGGCCGGCCGGAAGATGAATAGTGGTCACTTATTCATCTTCACCCATGCCATTTATCCCCAGAGCTAGGGTAGGCTTTTGCTAGCAGCAATGGCTCTTCCTTCCCAAGGACCGGCCCATAGATTTCCACTGCTCTCCTCTCCTCTCCCTTCTGTGCATCCATGTGTCAGGCACTGGACCCAGCTGCTCCTCCTCTTCCTCATCAGCCACTTCTAGACCTGGGGTCTGTTGACTCTCCATCTGAGGGCTGATGGACAGGCCAGGTTCTGCCTCTGCCTCTCTCTCTCTGCCAGCTCCACTCCCTCTTCCCCCTCGGAGATCTCGGGTTGCCTTGATCCTGACCCTGATTCCCACACTGCCTCCTCTTCCTTTGATTTGGCTAGTAGCACAACAAAAATGCTTGTAAGTTGAGGATTACTTGCATTCTGCATTCATGCCTGTCTTCAAATCATCCTCCAATTGCTTCCAATGAACAGGGTGAAAATGTAAATCTAGATCAGTGTTTCTCAACCTTGGCAATTTTAAGACCATGGGTGGCTGGGGAATTCTGGGAGTTGAAGTCCAGACGTCTTAAAGTTGCCAAGGTTGGGAAATACTGATCTAAAATAATTTTGGATGGAAATCCAGATTCTTCTTTCTCCTGGTTTGAAAGTGCCTTCTGCCTCTTTTAAATTTTTCACTTACCAGGAAGACGAGGTTGGTGTTTTGGTAGAGCGCTCGAGCCACACAGATGCGTTGCCGTTGACCTCCACTCAAGTTAATTCCCTAAAGGGTATTTTAAAAAAAACATAATTTTCAGTCGGTTGCCCAAACCTTGCAGCATCTTTAACTGACAAGCCCTTGAAAAAAAAATAACAGCTATTTAAAAAACCATCCTAAAGCTAAACTTCTTCCTAAATTTATATGACATCGGTTTATTCAATCTCAATGCTTTTGGCTACCAAACCTAAAGTTGGAACAATCTAAAAGAAGACAAAGAAGATCTTGGCATATAAGCAAGGATTGTTGTTTAGTTATTGTGTCCAATTCTTTTTGAACCTTGGACCACAGGCAGCCAGGCCCCCCTGTCATTCCACTGTCTCCTAGAGTATGCCCAAATCAGTGGTGGGTTTCAAAAATTTTTGGAACCTACTCTGTGGGTGTGGCCTGCTTTGTGGGAGTGGCTTGCCAGCCATGTGACCGGTTGGGAGTGGCTTGCCAGACATGTGACCAAGTGGGAGTGGCTTGCCAGCCATGTGACTGGGTGGGAGTGGCTTGCTGGCCATGTGATGAGGTGGGAATGGCCAAGATGATGTCAGCATTTCCAGTCCAGATAGAGGTATAAATTACACAGAAAAGAAAGAGGCATCCATACACACATGGATTTAACTTCAAAGCAGTGGCAACAACTTAAATTCATTAAATAATAATGTTTGTTAGGGCTATGCACTGTTTTTGAATATATAGGAATGTAAAGCCCACAGCATTTACTTGGTACTTTTTAAAGCAGCGGCACCTTTTTCCCGGATTCATGAAATATCTACTTTAAAGAGTTGTGGGTGGGGTACAGTGGTGGGATTCAAATAATTTAACAACCGGTTCTCTGTCCTAATGTTTTCTTACAACAGCCAGTTCACCAAACTGCTCAGAAAGTCAACAACTGGTTCTCCCGAACTGGTGCAAACTGGCTGAACCCCACCACTGGCCCAAATTCACATTCATTGTGTCGATGACACTATCTAACCATCTCCTCCTCTGCTGTCCTCTTTCTTCTTTTGCTTTGCATCTTTCCGATGATCAGGGCTTTTTCCAAGGAATCCTCTCTTCTCCTTTGGTGGCCAGAGTCTTTGAGCTTCAGCTTCAGTATCTGTCCTTCCAAACAACAGTCCGGATGTCAACAGTCTGACTAGTGAACCCCCAAAAAAGGAAATACTCTCGGGAGCTTTGAATTCACAAAAGTAAAACTTTGTTGGATACACCATTTTGGTACTGAAGAATCAAAACCAGTTCTGGTTTCCCTGCGCAAAGCCTTGCTTAGTTAAACAATACTTTCCCTTTCTCCACACCCCTGGGTGATCACACTGTCCAATTATGAGATGTCCCTTTGTTATGGGAACAGTCCGTCTCTTTCTCAAGCACCTGCGGTGGTGACCTTGATGGTTGCCAAGCTTTCATGGCCCACACACACATTCTCAGCATTCCTTTTCCCCCTTCCCTCTCCCCAGTTCATTGGCAAGTTGAAAAGAGTTAGGTTTGAAAAAAGCAAAATGGCGCCGTCTTGACACAGGGTTGATTTCCATAAAGTTTGACAGATTGAATTTCCTTGCAGTCCAGGGGACACTCTAGAGCAGGGGCGTTAAACTCGATTTCATTGAGGGCCGCATCAGGATTGTGTTTGACCTTGGGGGTGGTGGGGGATGTGGCTGGGGTGGGTATGGTCAGCTCGACATCACTTGTGCCAGGGTGCTGGTGGTGGCTCGAGCATTGTGCCAGTGAAAACAGGCTCCCAAGCTCCTTTTTCAGCTGCAATGGCCTGCAGCTGAAACGGAGTGAAAACGGAGCTCAGGAGGGCCACGTGCGGCTCTCCTGAGCTCCATTTTCACTGGCAGAGGCACTGTGCGCCAGTCCTTTGCTGTTTCCACGGTGGCCACACAGGCCAGATCTAAGTACCCTGCAGGCTGGATCCAGCCCGCAGGCCTTGAGTTTGACACCCCTGCTCTAGAGTCTTCTCCAGCACCATAATTGGAAAGCATCAATTCTTCAGCCTTCCTTATGGTCCAGCTCTCACAGTCACACGTAGCTTGAACAATAGAGGGGATACACGCCTGGTCTCCCAATAATGCAGCAGTGTCTTACCCTTTCTCCAATTTCTGTCTGATCTCCAAATGGCAACAGATCAATATCGGGTTGTAGAGAACACGCATCAGTCACTGCTTTGTACCTGTTGAAGAAATATTAGAAATAAAGCATGAGGTCCAGAGAAGACTGAAGGGTTTTAAAACTGTTGTAGCCTACCAGCATCGCTGGAGGCAGACTCAGACGGTGAAGAAGTTGGGGAGGAACATGGGCCAGTCCTGGAGTCTGGGGAAGGTTCTGACGAGGGCTCTGCATCAGAGGCAGAGATGGGGCCAGGGTCTCTGACAGTTATCAGCGGCCTTCAAAGTTAGAGATCAGTGGGGCAGAAGAACACTGGAGCCTGTTCCCAATGTGCGCATGTGCAGAGCTGCCAGAAGAAGGGAACAGTTAAGGAACTAGGGACGACTCGGGAGTAAAGGCACAGGTGGATGGTGAATGGCCCCTCCCATAGGGAATAAAGAGGAGCCAAAAGGGAGTGGAGTTTGCAGGAGACAATCAGTTTGCTTCATTAGTGTGAAGATTTGTTCATGACTCTCAGATACTCCTTGTCAAGTATTTTCTTGTACAGCATTGCGCTTGCAAGATACCAGCCTGGCAGCTCTCCAAGCCTGATAAGGTCTGTGATTGTTTGCTCACATTTGCCAACCGTTAGCAAAGGTAAGTGTCAGGCCTGCAATTATATTCCTTTTAGAATTTTGGCCTGCCACACTTTCTCTTATTTCATTATCCTGTTTCTTTAGTATAGTTGATGGGAGGGGGGAATAGACAGGACTGAGATTGTGGAATGTATTGTTTTCATTCTTTACTAGAAGCCAAGGTCATCCTTTGTCTCCGCACTAGCGCACCTGACTGGAAGCAGCTGGGTGTGGATGCCAGCGTGAAAGAAGAAGATTGGACCATGTGATGGATTGTGGGTGTGGGGACAAGATCATGAACTTTTAACTGGGTGGAATTGTGATGTCATTTCCAGTAGTGGGATTCCATAGCATGATGCCAACATGTCTGTCTTATTAAATTGGAACTTTAAGGATAGCTCTGCCTTAGACTCTGATTTAATTCTGCATGATATTTGGAACGCTGACAGTAAGTTGATTTCACCCTTGTTACAGACCTGCTCACATCCTGGACATAAATGGTTTCACACCAGAACAACTAGACACAAGAACAGTTTTTTTCACAAATGCCATTGCTCTGCTTAACAACTAATTCCCACGACATTGTCAAATAATTTACTAAGACTGTATTACTATTATTCTTTTCTTCTTTACTAGTATCCATCTCTCCCCACTTATGACTGTAACCATGTTGCTTGTATCTTTCAATTTATATTGTTTTTATTAGTTTCCTAATATGATTTGCTAGCTTATTAGTAACCTGGACTATCACTAAGTGCCATATCTTTTTATTCTTGATGAATGTATTTTATTCTCCTTATGTACACTGAGAGCATATGCACCAAAGACAAATTCCCTGTGTGTCTGATCACACTTGGCCAATAAAGAATTCTATTCTATTCTATATTAATCTACTCTTACTGTTTTCCTCTCAGAAACTATACCGATGCTTTCCTACTTCATTACTTCCTTTTTTGGAAAATGTTTTCTAGGATCAGAGAACGTAGTGAGGGGAGGGAACAAGAGCCTTTGACAGTGCCTGCAAACAGGGAAAGGTTATCTTAGCAAACGCATTGCCTCACCACTTCACATTGTACGACGCCAAGCCAGGGGAATGTGTGGTAGTTTAGAGAAAATTTACAGGAAAGGATGGGACTTACTGACTGACTTATACAATAGCAGAGTTGGAAGGGACCTTGGAGGTCTTCTAGTCCAATCCCTTGCCTAGGCAGGAAACCCTACACCACTTCAGACAAATGGCTATCCAACATCTTCTTAAAGACTTCCAGTGTTGGGGCATTCACAGCCTCTGGAGGCAAGTTGTTCTACTGGTTAATTGTTCTGTCAGGAAATTTCTCCTCAGTTCTAAGTTACTTTTCTCCTTGATTAGTTTCCACCCATTGCTTCTTGTTCTGCACTCAGGTGCCTTGGAGAATAGCTTGACTCCCTCTTCTTTGTGGCAACCCCTGAGATATTGGAACACTGTTATCCTGTCTCCCCTAGTCCTTCTTTTCATTAAACTAGACATACCCAGTCCCTGCAATCGTTCTTCATATATTTTAGTATGAAGTTTAGTACTTGTATGATGATTCGTCATTGTCTGGATGTCCTGCATCCAATCTCGAAAAGAAAGAAAACATTAAATGAAGGCACCCAATATTCTTGGTGATTTTATCCCTGCAGATTTCGTGGCTTCGAGATGAAAAGGGCTGTTGCTACACATACAAGGAGTCTTACGGTCCGCTTCCGACCGCAATTGAGCCCAAAACTTCTGTCGCTAAGCGAGACATTGGTTAAGTGAGATTTGCCCCGTTTTACCACCTTTCTTTCCACAGTTGTTAAGGGAATCAAAGCGGTTTGATAAGTTAGTAACATGGTTGTTAAGTGAATCTGACTTCCCCTTCGACTTTGCTCGTCAGAAGTGGACACAAAAGAGGATCGCGTGACCCTGGGACACTGCAACCGTCATAAATATGAGTCAGTTGCCCACCATCTGAATTTTGATCATGTAACTCTGAGGAAGCTGCATGTGAAAAATGGTCGTAAGTCACATTTTTTTCAGTGCCGTTGCAACATTGAATGGTCACTAAGTGAACTGTTTTAAGTTGAGGACTATGTGTAATCCGGGGGGGGGGGAGGCGATGGCTGAGTGGTTAAAGTTGCTGAGCTTGTCAGTTGGAAAAACCCAGTGGTGGGTTTCAAAATTTTTTAGAACCTCTTCTGTAGGTGTGGCCTGATTTGTGGGAGTGGCTTGCTGGCCATGTGACTGGGTGGGCATGGCCAACTTGTAAAATGTGGTGAAAGTCACTTAACAATGCTCTTGCTTAGCAACCAAAATGTTGGCTCAGAAACTCTGGCATTTGAAGCACGCAAGTCTTAAAGCTGCCAAGTTACAAGACCCTTTCACCCCTAACCCTTTAGGGAAAAAACCCCCAGGGGTGTTCAAACTTGACAGATTTAAGACTTGTGGACTTCAACTCCCAGAATTCCTCCTCTCGCTCTTCATCTTGATGATGTGCGGATGGGTGGGGGGAGGGAGCTGGAACCGGTTCTAAACGGCACTGTAGATTTGTGGAACCTCTTCTATAGAAGAGATTAGAACTGGCAGGAACCCACCTCTGGAGAAACCCCTGAGTTCTGGGCAATGGGATGAGTTCCCATTACTTGCTCCTGGACTCCTAGCAATTTGAAAGCATGCAAAAGGCAAGGACCAGTTTGGTGAGAAGACAACAGCATTCCGTGAGCCTTTGTTGTTTAGCCATGCTGGCCACATGATCATGAAAATTGTCTTGGGGTGTCTTGTGGCCTGCCAGCATCCAGCAGAGCCGGTGGCAGACTCAGACAGTGAGGAGGTTGGGGAGGAACATGGGCCAGTCCTGGAGTCTGGGGAAGGCTCTGATGAGGACTCTGCATCAGAGGCAGAAATGCGGCTAAGGCCGTCAGCTGCCTTCAGAATTGGATATCAGTAGGGCAGAAGAACAGCTGGAGCCTGTTCCCAGTGTGCGCATGCACAGGAGAAGATAACAGTTAAGGAACAAGGGCTGACTCAGGAGTAAAGGCACAGGAAGACGGTGAATGGCCCCTCCCATAGGGAATAAATAGGAGTGAAAGGGGAATGGAGTTTGCAGGAGACAATTAGTTCACTTAATTAGTGTGAAGAATTGTTCATGACTCTCAGAGACTACTTGCTAAGTATTTTCTTGTACAGCATTGCGTTTGGAAGATATCAGCCTGGCAGCTCTCCAAACCTGATAAGGTCTGTGGTTGTAAATTCACCCTTGAAAGACTGTTTGGCGGGACTTTGCTGGATGTGAATGAGAGGAATTCACATTAGCTTTAGAGATGGGTTGCTAATTTTTTTACCACCAGTTCGGGTGCACACGGTGCTTCTGCGCATGCGCAGAAACGTCCGGGCGGGTGGGTGGAGCCTCTCACCACCGCTACTTCCAGTTTGCCTGATCCGGGCTGAAACGACATCAACCCACCTCTGATTAGCATAATAAAAAGGGATTTTTGTCAGGACTGCTTCATGATTTTGTGAAGCCTTGGGCAGAACACAACGCTGGCTCCCTCAGCCAAGACACAGAGATGATAGCTGGACACGGTTGACTGGAAAACATTTACCCTTACTTTCCTTAATGATCCAAATTGGACTGGAATTTCTATTTCTATTCTTAAACAAGGCAGTTGTTAAGCGAAACATTGCAAGAGCCGAGGTGGCACAGTGGTTAAATGCAGCACTGCAGGCTACTTCAGCTGACTGCAGTTCTGCAGTTCGGCTGTTCAAATCTCACCGGCTCAGGGTTGACTCAGCCTTCCATCCTTCCGAGGTGGGTAAAATGAGGACCCGGATTGTTGTTGGGGGCAATATGCTGACTCTGTAAACCGCTTAGAGAGGGCTGAAAGCCCTATGAAGCGGTATATAAGTCTAACTGCTATTGCTATTGCTACTGCATGGCTGTGCCAGTTAGCCATGGCAAGTCACAGCTGAACCTAGCAAAAGCTCAGGAATTCTGTCACTTCTGGTGGTTAGAAAGAGACAGATGTGACATATTTACCTCTGTTTATTAAAAGAACTCCCAAAAGTGATGTTTTCTTCCACCGTCGCATTCAAGAGCCAGGGTTTCTGAGCTGCGTAAGCCACCGAAAACCGATTCCTAGTGGAAAGGGGGAATTTAAATGCATTAGACTCGAGGGCAGTGGATAGGGAGTAGCTCCCTATAGATTTTAACAAGGGTGCATTCAAACGAGGAAGACGCACACCGCAAAAACACATAAAAGAAATTAGCAGTTAAAACCAGGTTTAAGGAGAAAGGAGAGGAGTTAGGTTAGAAGAACACCCAGTCTCTATTTTAATCTTTGTTTCTTTTTTTCATGACATAGTCCTTGCCCGAAAAGGTGTATTCATATCCCATGAATTCACATTTATCTCTAAGTCTGGAGAGTTGGCATCAGTGGTGGGTTTCAAAAAATTTTGGAACCTCTTCTGTAGGTGTGGCCTGCTTTCTGGGTCCACTGGTGGAACCTCTTCTAACCGGTTTGGTAGATTTGACGAACCGGTTCTACCGAACTGGTGCAAACTGAATCTTAACTAGAGGTTCTCCCGCCTCTAGTATTTATATATAGTATTTATTTATTTTGACATGTTTATATAGTATATATTGATTGGAGGTGGTGTCCTTTTCGAGCTGTAAGCAATGAAATTTCATTTTAATGTATGCCGATTAGTGTATGTTCAAGTGATAATAAAGTTATTCTATTCTATTCTATTCTATTCTATTCTATTCTATTCCATCCCACATTAGAAATTCCATTATGAGGATTTAAAATGCCTCAAGTCATTTGCCCCAAAGATTGGGAACCAGGGATTGACTGCTGGCAGTTTGCAGGGGTTCGGGAGAACCTCTAGTTAAGATTCTGTGCAGTTCGGAGAGCCCCCAAATCTCACTCCTGGCTGGCCCCGCCCACCCCACCTTGCCTCTCAGGAGTCTCCATGCTGCCTGTTTGGGATGCAGGCAAGTGCAGAACATACATGGAAGCTCGAGGAGGGCGAAAAATGGGCCTACCAGAGGTTCAGGAAGGGCAGAAACGAGACCATTTCTGGCCTCCAGGGGGCCTCTGGAGCCTGGCGAGGCCATTTTCACCCTCCGGGAGGTTCAAAAGAACCCAGAAAGGCAAACACACACACACACCGCTGTAGTGCAGGAGGCTAACTAGGCCACGCCCACTATGGCCACGCCCACCCAGCAACCGTGCAGAGAATTCCTTGCTAAAATTTTTGATTCCCCCCCCCCTTGCTTGGAACCACTGTGCTGTAGATGGTTGGGATTAATATATTCTAGGAAGTTATTATATTTGAGGGAAGGAAATAAGATATTGATTGAGAGGTTAAAAAGGGGAGGGGGTAGAGTTTCAGGGATCAGATTGAAGAGTAATACCTCCAGTTTGCTTCAACAGAAGACTCAGTTTCATTTATGCTGCAAGTTAATGTAAACAATATTTTAGTAGCTGTTGAGAAAAAGATAATAGTACCCATGCTGATGAAGTTTCAAATATGGAAGGAGGGATATTCAACACCTAAGGAGGGATATTCAACAATATGGAAGGAGGGATATTCAACACCTCTTAATTGTGGAGCTTAAGAAGAAAACCAAGCATATTGATAAAAGATGACTGAATATTATGGTATTAGACCTTACAAATGCCCCATTTTACGGTCCTTATCAACCGTTCAGAGAGCAACCTTTAATACAAATCTTCATTCATCTATTCATCCATCTATTCATCCATCCATGTGTTCTGTCCCCCCTTCTCCGCTCGTTAAACAGACGACAGGCAAACAACTTAAAAGGAACTCTCTTTATCAGTTCTCGGCTCAGACTGGCTGCGAGCCCAAAAATAACATAAATACAGTCTCTGATGCGATAACAGAATACTAAACAAATACTCTTACAACGCAATGCACTTCTCCAAGTGTATCCTTGAATCAGGGTTACAGGAAACAAAGCACTTCTCCAAGTGTATCTTACATAAACCACGACTGATGATCGATCAATGTTGAACGAACCAAGGAACGTTGACTCCTGCAACTAAGGCGTGGCACCATCCGTCCTTTTATCCCCAGAATATGCCCCTAACGAGCCCCAGCTGCATAATTAATCTTGCATCCCGAAAAGACTCACAGAAGACTTCTGCTGAGTCACAACACCATCCATCCATCCATCCATCCATCCATCCATCCATCCATCCATCCATCCATCCATCCAATTTCTCTGGCCTCTCAATTCAGCCAAATGACTTTGAGTGGCTTAAACATCTAAAATTCTAGGACAATCAAACAATTTTAAAAAACACATCAAAACAATAAAAACATTCACCAAATACATAGGTATAAAGAGTAGCTGTGGTGATTAATCAGTCCATACTGGTCGTAAAGCCAAGACATGGGACCCTTCACACATTCTAGCCCCAGGCCGGAGGACATAATAGGTTTTTTAAATTTTGCAAAAAGCTAAAAAGGTTCACAGAAAATAGGGAGGGGAAGGGAGAGTAGAGAGGGGAGGGGAAGAGTCCAGTTTTTAGTATCCAGGAGTTAGCAAGAAAGGAGAGGAGAGGAGGGGAGAAGAGGGGAGAGAAGAGGAAAGGAGAAGAGATAGAATAGAATTGTATGGAATGTGAAGGATGTATTTGTGTTTTATTTTTTATAGTTGTAATTTACGCTGAAGATGACATTTAATTTCGTTGTATGAGGTGCAATCACAATAAACTAAAAGGAAGGGAAGGGAAAGGAAGGGAAGAGAAGAGAAGACCCACTTTCTTCTAGTACTGATGACGTTACCTAGTTGGGTAATGAAACGTCTGCAAGAAAACCACCAAGCTCAGAGAGCACCAAGGACCCCACAATTTATATTATAACTATAACTATTCTCCTTTATCCAAAATGACTTCCCTTGATGTCTTCCCAACAGAGGTACTTATTACGACCAATCAGATAGTTTAATGGCCCTATCCTGTATTTATTTTTAATGGGTATGTCAATGGAAAAACAACCCTAAGGAAACATTGGAAAGCTACCAGCATAAGATCAGGCTGTCTAAATCCCCTAACAATTTAGACTGATAGAACTTCATCATAAAAGCACCTTTCGTGAGAGGCTTTGGATTGATCTTCCAGCACTAAATTTCACACTCGAAACAGATCGTATTAACCAAGTTCCTTGACCGATTTATTGATTGCAAAAATTATCCTTCGGGCCATTCATTGCTTGAGCCGTTCATGATCTGTGAGATTTTAAAATAACTTCTCTGTCCAGATTCAATCCTCTCTCTAGACAACCCTGGTTTAAGTTAAAGAACTTGAAAACGTACCGGTTCCAGTGAACCTTTCCTTCCAAGGTTTGCATCTCACCGAGGATAGCGAGAAGGAGAGAAGATTTGCCACAGCCAACCTGTCCTACGATCATAGTCATCTGGCCTACGAATGAATAAATCAAAATTAAATCCTTTAAGACATTAGAGCAGTGATGGCTAAACTTTTGGTCGTTGGGTGCTGAAAGCGCACGCATGAGCGACAATGTGCACCTGCACCCCTAATGCAATGTGCGCGTGACCCCCCCATAAATGCATGTGTGTACTCCCCGCGCTCCCCTTCCTCCCCGTGCTTGCAGCCCCGCCCCAATTCATTTTTGGCTTCCAGGTTTCTTCAGGAGGATTTCCAGGTCTAATATTATTACTGTTGCCTTTGTTATATTTGTGTTTTATTTGTGCTGATAAATAAATAAAGGGAGACTAGTATAGATCTATTTCAAGCTATTTAGCTCTCATCAGCTAGCCATACCCTTACTGGGATTAGAACCTATTTCAATAACTTGAGCCCCCCGGGCTCCGTTTTTGCTGGCACAGGACTGCAGGGTGTGAAGCTGGCCACCCCCACCTCAAGGTTAAACACAACCCTGATGCAGCCCTCAATGAAATCCAGTTCGACACCCCTGACCTGGTGGGTTCCTACAGTTTGGACCGGTTCGGCCAAACCGGTAGTGGAACTGGCAGCAATCCAAACCTGCCACGCCCCTGAACCAGTTCTCTGGGTGGCCCTGTAGACACCGCCATCTTGCACATCATGCGCACACACCCACAAGCAAACTGGCAGTAGTGCCTGCCAGAACCCATCCCGACCCCTGATCTAGAGGCAATTAAAAACATGCTGAACAAGATGCTGTTGAACATGCAAGATTTATTTACCTGTTGGGATTCTGATATCAATATCGGATAATGTGGCTAGTCCACTTCCCCAGGAAAAGTATCCGTTGGTTACCTGCAATGCATCATATCGTATATTAGAAACTGCAAACAGATGCATGTACCGTATTTCTCAGGGTATAAGATCCTCTGGACTATAATTCTGATCACATGCTCATGGGGAATGCTACAAATGCCGTAAGTATGAAAAACGGTCATACGTCACTTTCTTCAGTGGCGTTGTACCTTTGAACAGTCACTAAGTGAACCATTGTAAGTCAAGGACCCTCTGTGTAGTTTTGTCCTTTTAATAATTATAAACTGCCAGAGTTACCTTGGGGTAAGATGGACAGTCGATAAAGTGGATGGAGGGATGGATAGAAGGATGGATCAATCAATAAATAAAACCTTCCATACCAGAGATTCCTCTTAAATGAAGACAAAGATATGAAACATCCCCATGTTGAAGAACTAGCAGTTAAAGAAAATGATAATCCAGCTGAGATGGATTTTCTTAATCTCCTTCCAGATCAGGATGGAGATTAAGAAAGTCCATCTCAGATGGATTATCAGCCGTGACCCAACAAATGCGCGCCTGACAACAGCGCGCCCGACAAAACCGCAGCAATAAAACCGCGACGTCGACAGCACGCCCACAAAGGCGGGTCGACAAAAGAGCGCCGACAGAAGCGCGATTACGGTTAAGGTAAGGGTTAGAGTAAGGGTAAGGGTAAGGGTAAGGGTTAGGTTTAGGGTTAGGGTTAGGTTTAGAGCGTGCTTCTGTCGGCGCGCTGTTGTCGGCGTGATTCTGCGCTCATTCGTCGGCGCGATTTTGAACTCACGGTTTTTTCCCAGCAATTTTGTCGAGCGCGCATTTGGTGAACCATTATCAGCAATACACTTAAAGTTTGATGAGAAAATATTAGATTGATTGCTCTGCTTTAAAACACAAGGCACCTTGATAGCACACTCATCGATGGTTAGATGTTGAGTGGATATCCTTTGTGGTTGGTCATAGCCATCCAGCTGGTGTCTCAAGGGCTGTTTCCGATTGATGGCTTTGGGATGCTTCAGAGATGGACCAAAAAAGAGAAGAAAGGAGAAGGGTTGTTATCTCCACCTGGTTATCTGAAGAAGATAACTTCCACACTACCAATACAACAACCTCAAAAAAGGTGTTTTACAGCCTATAAAGTATTTCGAGATGTCATAAAATGTCATGTCCTCCTTCCCAGCTACTACATGATCGCCATCTGGATCGGGGTGAAATGCTCTGAAGTCTGCTACCTGTTCGCTTCGCGCGCACATTGGTAGTAAAAAAAATGCTTTAAAATGCTTTTTAAGGTGAGGGGGGAAGATGAGGTATATAAGGAGGAGTGGTAAGGGGAGAGAGGAGAAGGAGAAAGGAAGGGGAAGTAGAGTAGAAAATGATGGAGGGAGGAAAGGATGTAGAAAGGGGGAGGAGAGAGGAGGAAGAAAGTGTCGGATAAGGTATAAATATGGTGTATGGAAAGCCAACAACTGTTTTTTTTTCCCTTTGGTAGTTGATGGCAAGATGAATTGATGTAATTACTTAATAATACAACATGATATTGACTATGGAAAAAAAAAGTTTTTTAAAAGTTCCGATGATCAGCTGTACAACAATCAGCTGTGCCGTGCGATCCTCGGAACTTTTAAAAAACTTTTTAAAGCATTTTTTTTACTACTATCCGCCCAAAGTGGTAATAAAAAAAATGCTTTCAAAAGTAAAAAAAAAAAAAAACCGTTCCGATAATAAGCTGTGCAACAATCAGCTGTGCCACGCGATCGTTGGAACTTAAAAAAAAAAACTTTTTAAAAGCATTTTTTACTACCTGTTCATCCGAACTGGTAGTAAACAAAATGCTTTTAAAAGTTTTTAAAAACGTCCCGATGATCAGCTGTGTGACAATCAGCTGTGCTGTGGGATTTCTAGCGAATATAAATGGCGAATATATATATATATATATATATATATATATATATATATATATATATATATATATATATATATATATATATATATATATATATATATATATATATATATATATATATATATATATATATATATATATATATTTACTGCTAGGAACCTCATCCATTTAAATGAGACCATTCCATATTCCCCAATGAGTTCTTATAAAACATAATATGGGAAACTGGCTTAAATCTGTAATATATTTTGAAGCTTAAAATAAAAGAATTAAGAAAAAGAATCTCTTACTAGTCCCGTGTGCTTCTTACACGATTCATATGGCAATAGGCTCTCTCCGTTTCTCCAGCTATCATCTCCGATCTCATCACTTAAGAGAAATTCATTTAATTTCTGCACACTAGAAAACAGGGGGGGGGGGGACAAAAACCAATGATAACACACAAAATTGTTAAGATACTTTTATGGTGATGTGGGTGCTTCATCACTGGAGGTGTTTAAGAAGAGATTGGACAACCATTTGTCTGCAATGTTACAGCCATCGATGGCTGTGATGGCAAACCTATGGCATGCATGCCACAGGTGGCACACGGAGCCATATCTGTCGGCACATGAGCCATCAGCTCCAGTGCGCACTGTGCGTGCCTGCCAGCTGATTTTTGTCCTTCCAGAGGGCCAGGCGAAGCCATTTTCGCCTTCCCCAGGCTTCAGGAAAGCCTCCAGAGCCTGGGGAGGGTGAAAAATGAGTCCAACGGGCCAACTGGAAGTTTGGAAGCAATCTGTTTCCGAACTTCTGGTTGGCGATTGGGCACATTTTTCACCCTCCTCAGGCTCCGGAGGCTTTCCTGAAGCCTGGGGGAGGGCAAACACTCTCTCCCCAGGGAGGTGAGATTGTGCGTGCGTGCACAGGGGGATCGCACACACATGTGCAGGGGGGCCGGGCGCATTGCATTGTGGGTGTTGGGCATGCAATTGTGCGCACACACCAGAGGTGGAGTCCTACCAGTTCACACCTATTCGGTAGAACCGGTTCGTCAAGTCTACCGAACCAGTTAGAAGAGGTTCCACCAGTGGACCCGGAAAGCAGGCCACACCTACAGAAGAGGTTCCGAATTTTTTTTGAAACCCACCACTGGTGGGTATGTAATGTCCCGCAGTTATCTACGCATTAATAATGATGTAGTAATATTTCCTTATACATTTTAGGGACTTTTCCTTACATAATTGGTGTTTTCTTTCATACTTTTGGATTTCTAATTTCTGTTTCGATTAGTTGGCAATTGCTAAAACCAATCCTACATGAAAAAGTATTCAAAGCCTTCTTGATTTTAATTGTCAATTTATTTATTCCTGCACATTGTAATATTTATTCATTTACATATCTCTGTTTTTCCACTGCTGTGCAAACACAATTCCAGCAGCTGCTAACATGTGTAAAATTAAACATATATTATACTCCCTTTCAAATAGCCAACAAAATATTTCTGGCTTTAATTCCATATCTTGCTTTAGGATTGCTTCTAACCACTAACTTCTGAATAGCTACTTGGACTGACCTAAGTACTAATTCATAATTTCATACCCAGTCACATGGGCAGCAAGCCACTCCCATCCGGTCACACGGGCAGCAAGCCACTCCCATCCGGTCACATGGGTGGCAAGCCACTCCCACAAAGGAGGCCACACCCACAGAGTAGGTTCCAACAATGTTTGAAACCCATCACTGGCAAACACACACAATTTTGGCACGCGTTTACAAAAAAGGTTCACCATCACTGTGATATACTGATAATTATAAGCTTCCCAACTGCTTTAATTGCCAGTCGTCCAAGATGTATAAAAGTTTGAAAACGAATGAAGGCAAATATCATGATGTGAAATCAAATCTGCGTCACTCCCTGGGGCCAGAGATTTACTCTTTCGAATCTTTTGAAAACGATTTGTAGAAAACCAAGCATTAAAAAAAAAAAAAGACAGTTACATACAGCATTTCAGGAATGCAAAAAAAAAAACCCAAAAGAATTTGCATTGCTCCTGTGGGTTCCCAAATCACCCTGACCTTGGGCTCGTTGGAAAAACAGGGATTTTTATTTTATTTTTAATTTTTATGTGTTTGTTTGCTTGCTTGTTTAATTTTTTTTTCATATTTTAATTATTTTTATTAGTAAAAGAAAAATACAACAACCAATAGCTGGTAAAAGACAATACAACATCCACTGTTTTGCTTTACATTTGACTACGTTTCAAGACATTCCCGTGATATCAGAATCATTATAGACATCAAAGGTTAGGTATCTTCTTCCCTCCCTCCCTCTTTCCTTCCCTTGTTTCTTCTTTCCCATTCCCCTTCCTTTCTTCCCTCCTTCCCTCCTTCTCTCCTTCTCTCCTTCCTTCCCTCCTTTCTTTTCCTTTCCTCCTGAAAAAACAGGGATTTTACTTTGTCCCAAAGGGCAGCCATTTGAATAAAACACTTTACTAGTAAATTAGAGGAATAAGGCAACTGCACCAAACGATATGGAACAGTTTGGAAAAATGGTCTATGGAGACTCTCAATCATCCAGGTCATGGTTGTCCTAAAGGTGCTTTTTCAAAAGGCAATTGGACTTTTTTTTGGGGGGGGGTCCTTGAAAATATTTCGCTTCTCACCTAAAAAGCTTCTTCAGTTCTCGCAAAAGAACTTCTCTGAAGAACTGAAGAAGCTTCTTGGATGAGAAGCAAAATGTTTTCAAGGAAAAAAAAAACTAAGAAAGTCCTGTTGCCTTTTGGGAAAAGTACCCTTGTGACAGTTTGGTGAGAATATATATAGATTTAATTACTCTTGGTACAGAGAACTTCATTCTGTAAACTAAGTTAATGGATGATAATTAGGTTGACATAGAAGGAAATGAAGCACCAAAGCATTATTTATCCCCTTGCAATTATTATGGCTGTTAAGGGCAAAACAGAGAAAATTTATCTTTGAAAAAGTTACATTTTTTCTTGGCAAACACCGAACCTCTTCATCTGAACTACCCACAATGCAATGAGCGTGCTGTTTTTGGAATTACGGGATGCTAAATATAGTATACACACAGCAAGGAATCTTGATCCTTTATACAACATTAAGATTTATTTTATTTTATTTTGGACTATTTGGAAGGAAGAACAAAATATCATGTGTAGAATTAAAAAGAATGACCTGGGACACCACAACAGTCGTATAAATATTGTGAGACAGTTGTCAAGCCTTTGAATATCAATCACGTGAGCATGGGGATGCTACAATGGTGTTGAGTGTGAAAATGGTCTTAAGTCACTTCTTTTCAGTGCAGTTGTAACTTCAAACGGTCACTAAATGAACTGTTGTAAGTTGAATTTTACCTGTATTTGGAAAAAGACATGATGGCAAGGTTCTCCCATTGGACCGAGTTCCAAATTTACTTCATCAGAGTTTGATAGTTATTGTAATCACCCTGTTTTAAAGCATTCAATCACCTACCTTACGATGGCCTTCACCGCAAATCTAACAACAGTGGACAGCAAGAACAAGGGTGTGACCAGGATGTGGAACAGCGAGAGAGACGCAAAAGCCTGGGCTGTAGTCAGCTGGGCATCTTCGGCATATGTGTAGGTCACAAAGGTCTGGTACATCAAGAAAACAGGATATGAGTAGAGCAGTGGTGGGATTCAAGTAATTTAACAACCGGTTCTCTGTCCTAATGACCAGCTGGGTAGGTGGGGCACAGTGGTCATGTGACTGGGTGGGTGTGGCCCATTCAATGTCACTCACGTCGATGGGCGCTTAGTGTTGGCTGTTACAATAAGGGTTAACCGGAGAGGCAGTTTCTGTAAGCAGGGCAATAAAGATTAGGCTAGAAACACCAGAATGTTTCCTTTCTGCCTTCCTTACAGGATGAACCTTGCAAAGTGGGAAAAAAATCAAAAGGAGATTTCTTCCAACAACCAGTTCTCCGAACTGCTTAGAAAGTTAACAACTGGTTCTCCCGAATAGGTGCGAACCGGCTGAATCCCACCACTGGAGTAGAGGCAAATGTTGTTTTTCAAAGAAAGCATGGAGTTTTAAACTCAATTCAAAGACCACTTGATGTTCTTCTTTACATTTTCTACATAGGTGGTGGGATCCATAATTCTGCAGTTACTAGCAGGGATGGACTTCAAAATTTTTAGCAAGGGGTTCTCTGTCCGGTTGCTGGGTGGGCATGGCCAGCCTCCTGCACCACGGCGGGGAGGTGTTTTTGCCCTTCTGAAAGGCCCATTTTCCACCCTCACCAGGCTCCTTGCTAAGTTCAAATTTCCTCTCTTTGTACACCAAAACTTCTAGATTTGTACCTCAAGAAATAGGGATTGTTGGAAAAATTAAGATCCCAACCGTATTTTATATTGCCATGCATCAACCCACCACCCACCCCTAACCTTTCTTACCGCGAGAACAGCTGCAATAGGTATAGCTGCATTCATAAAAACTGCAAAAAATAAACACAAACCATCCATTCATTTGATATACCAAATATTTCAGAATCTGTACAGCACAATGTTTCAACATTATTTTCTGCCAGAATCTTTTTTTTAAAAAAACGCAGAACTTCTCCTTAACAGGGAAAAGAATTCTATTCACGTCAAACAAAAACATACTGGAAATATTACAGTTTGTATATTTTATTGCATCGGAGAACCTATTCCCAGGAGACCTTGTACATTTTAAATGTAACTCTGTGAGAAAAGGAATTATTTGAAATTATGTTGTTGTATTAGCTGAAGCCCCAGAGAGCTCCTTAAAACTAAAAACAAGCTCATTTATCCTGCTTTCATAGATGTGACCTCAGTAATTACTAATGTAAACCAACTCATGTCAGAAAGTTTAAAAGGAACTCTTCGGAATTCTTTGGAGACGGTCGCCATGCATCTCACGGTATGAGAAAAGCAAAAAGAGGTCAGAAGGCCATTTGTATTGGATTGGGGTCCCTTTTTCCCCCCTTAGTCAAAGGAAATATTAACTTGTAAACTTCATTCTGGGACAGGAAGTGTCACAAGGCTGAAAAATGAATACAGACATGCGGGAAACATACCGTATTTTGGGGAGTATAAGACACACGTTAGTTTTTGGGGAGGAAAATAAGAAAAAAAAATCTGCCTCTGCCTACCAGTATCCATGGTATTCATCTGGCTAGCATCCTGTCAGCGTGTGAGAGAGTTGAGAACTGTTTGGAAACAGACAGTATTTGCTGTGTGAACAACAAGGAAGGAGACAGCAAGGAGCCTGGGCGTGGCTTGCTCTGTACTAAAGCTGCATGCGGTGCTGATATCTGAAACTAAAACTGAAAGTGAAACTTCTCTCCTCTGCTGAACTACCTCCTGCTTTTGTTATTGTATATTTACTTTATGTGTTATGTTATATATAAAGAGAAGTTATTGAATCCTGCTGAATCAGTTACTTGTGTGTGCTTTCTGAATGTGATTGCTGCTGCAAATGCTGACATGTCCTTGCAGCGAATAGGGAAGAAGTCAGCTTCAGCACATTATTGCAGCCTGGAATAATACCCGGAATACCCCCAATCATCTGTTCCAGGCTGCAGGGATTGCCACAGACCATCACCTCCTCCGTGTCTTGCATTTTTGACTACATTTGGTGTATAAGATGCACCAAAATTTTCACCCTCTTTTGTGGGGGGGGGGGGACGGGACACTGCATCTTGTACTCCGAAAAATACAGTAACTTTTTCATTGCAATCTCCTGGTGACTGGCCAAAAGTCATCCAGCTGGTTTTCATGGCTACAGCAAGACTAGAACTCACAGTCCCTTGGTTTCTAGCCTGGTGCCTTAACCACTAGACCAAATTGGCTCTCTGTTGCAGTGGTGGGTTTCCATTTTTTTTTACTACCAGTTCGTGTGCACGCAACAATTCTACACATGCGTAGAAGTGTCCAGGAAGAGCTTCCCGCTACCGGTTCGCCTGATCCGGGCCGAACCAGCAGAAACCCATCTCTGCTCTGTTGTACTCAGTATTGCTGTAGACTGAATTCTTACCTTTCTGTGACAAAACATGAGTTAATTTTCTCTTTGTTTTCTTTTTTAAAAAAAACAAACAAACCACGATACTAAATTTATGAACCTTCCTCTGTTACTCTTTGGGTTAACGGTTAATATCAAATAAAGAAATTAAATAAGGCAGACCAACCGGCCAGCCATACAATGACAACAGCTACTTACTGGAAAGAGACGTATACAGAGCAAAGGTTTTGAGACTCGTTAATTCCTTCATCCGTGTCTCTTCCACGTTTTGACAGAAGACCTGCTCCCAGGCGTATAACTTTAAGAGTTTGATGCCCTTTAAGATTTCGTTGGTCTTCTTCAGCCTCTCTGTAGAATATTCCTTGTTCCATAAAAAGGAAAGAGATGTAGAAAGCTAAAATGGCACTAATGTCATTTTAAGAGGGGGGGGGGAACTACTGGAATCAATGACAGAATTTTATGAGAAAACAGTCTTTATGTCGCTAAGATCTGCCTTCCCCAGGCTGATATCTCTCACGTGTCAAACTACAATTACCATCATCCTCAGCTACCATGATCACACTGACTGGAAGTGACAGGAAGTCTAAGCCATCAAATCTTCATATGTTTTTAATTAAAATTCTTTTTATTATACAATTTTCTTTATTATATATAAAATTTTCATATCCGCAATGGCTGTACTATCTGGGTATAATCTCTTTTAAGTACAAATAATAAATCTTATACACACAATAGCTCTAATTATTATTCTCAAAAGCTATTCACCATATTCTTCACATATCCTTATTAAACATTTTCCATTATTTAATTAAATGCTCTGTGGTTTTATCTATAATTAGTTAATAATGTCAAACATTATAAATATCATACAACCAACCATCACATTTGTAACCATCTATTAATTATAATGTTTATGAAATCTTCATATGTTTTTGTCTCCAGGCTTTTAATTGTCTTAGTTGCTCTTCTTTGCAGTTTTTCCAAAGTCTCAACATCTTTTTTGTAATGTGGTGACCAAAACTGGATGCAGTATTCCAGGTGTGGCCTTACCAAGGCTTTATACAGCGGTGCTAATACTTCACGTGATTTTGATTCTATGCCTCTCCTTAATCTCTTAATCTCTGGAAGCTTTTAAGAAGAGATTGGAAAACCATTTGTCTGAAATGGTATAGAGTTTCCTGCTTGAGCAGGGAGTTGGACTAGAAGACCTCTAAAGGTCCCTTCCAACTCTGTCATTCTTTGCCACATGCATCGGTTTAATTGGACAATATCTTGGTTTTGAGATGTAGGAAGTTCTCACCCAGCCCTCTCCCAGAAAAATGAAATATCCTAGGAAATATTGAAAAGGCAGAATATTTCTCTGGGTGTGAAAAGAAAGAAACATGTTTTAAAAGAAAGAATAGCTTCCTGTAGCTTCCTGCCCATCCCCACTTTGTCAATGGGCCATTAAGAAGGCCAAGCTAGTCCACTTTACATAATAAAGACTTCTCCACTTCAGCTCCAGGGGGGATGGGATTAAAGCATGATAATATTGGCCCTTTACCCAACTCGCCACATGGCATCTGAGAACTCAACCAAACCTGGATACAAAACACATCCTAGAGAGTTGCCCCTGCATGGCCCCATGGGAGTCTGACAACCAATCAGAATACATTTCTTACACAGGAACAGGAAACAGAGAGGTGGGACTGAACAGGTTATAAAAAGCCTAGCAAGCCCCTCCCTCGGCCCTTCTCTTCTTCTCCACCAACACTGAAGCATGTGATCACCTTTTCTGTTCAGGGCTCAAGCCATGTGGCCCTGTCCAACAATAAACCATCTTTCCAAGCAGCCTCCATGTCTCCAGTGTCTTTTTCCCCACTTGGAGCTGAACCCATCAGAGACTAAGACAAATTTCCGTGACACATGTGCTCTGGTTCAAGAAGAACAACTTTTGACAGCTCATATTAAAACCCAAATAAAATGAAACAAGAACAACTTACAAGAGTACTTTTTTGGGCCTCGGCCAACTTGGTTGCAATGAAATATTGGATGGGCGCCAACAGTAAAATCACAGCCGCCCCTACCACCGCACTCTTTCCGAGTAAATAGTAGAGCAGGATCACTCCCATAATAATCTACAAAAAAATGGGAGAAAGGAGAAGGACTTAGAAAACATTATTCATTTGGATTCCATTTTCCTTTTTTCCTCTCTGCTCTTTCTATGCCTCTGTAAATCTCAATTGTATTGTCTAACTGGTTTTTATTTTCATTTAATTTCCATTTCATTCCATAAATGGAATCCAAAAAAAAAAAAAAAATTAGCCAAAAATAAAGAGAGAAATAGTGGGAAGCGAAAAAGAAAAATCCTGGGGAGGGTTATCCCAAAAATCTATCGAAAAGTGAGAGAAAAGATCCAGAAGAAACGAAATAATACATATAAAAAGAAGAAAAAGAGGTAGGGGGAAGAAACTAGGAACAGGGGATTAGTAAAATAAAATGAAATATGTTAATCATGGTAATGGTGTATGTAGCTAATAAAGAAGTGATTGAACTATACTAACATAATTAACTGTGCAAATTATTAAGTAAAATGTTGATTATATGCAATACTGAGTTTGAAGATATATGTTACTTACAGAAAATAGATGGAAAGGAAATGATAAATTTGGTTTATTTCTAAAGGGATAGAAATGAAATGCTTTAGGTATATAATTTTTTTTTAAGTTGGGGAAATATGGGAGGAAAACAATACGGCTAAAATGGGAAATGGAAATATAATGTAAAATGAATTATGTATATGTGAAAATGTTAACGTGGGGAAACCGGACAGCACTCTGTTTACAAAAGAATTTTAAATATGCAAAAATAAAAAAAAATCTTTGTTTAAAAGAGGGGCGGGGAAGAAAACACTATTCATTTGCACGTAACTGCACCGATTTTTGACTGGAGATGTAGAAACAGCTCCAGATGTTGGAACTATTAAAAACGGGAGAGACACTCTTATAGACTTTGAAAAACCTACCATGTTTTAGGCATGGCTTACAGTTTTAAAAATCAACAAATGTTTGGGTATTAGAGCTGGGCAAATCATATGAAGGTTACAACATAAAGCACATGGGCAAGAAAAGTGTATGGTACCCTCAACTGTTGAATGGACTATGGTGCCTCCAACAGTTGCAGCAGGGGTGGGGTTCTCGCCCCGTTCCAACCGGTTCGGTTGGAACGGGGCCGGCGGTGTCCTCGTGCACGCGCGCAGTGCACGCATGCGTACTAGCGTCTGTGCGATGCTCCAGCTGCTCCTGGAGGATCGCGCAGGCGCTGTATGCGTCCTGCGCATGCGTGGAAGCGCAGAACTCGTCAAAACCGGGTAAGAAACGCGGGCAGGCGGGTGGACCCTTCGGCGTTCCCGGAAGTTACTTACTTCCGGGTTCGCCGACCAACCGGTTCGCAGGGACCGCCGCAAACCGCCTGAAACCCACCCCTGAGTTGCAGCATCTGCATCTTTCAGATGGGAATTCTCTCCTGGTGTGATACCCCAAATACTTTACCTACATGTGCCTGTGTAGTAAATCATCTCGAGATGAATCCAATGCAAGGGAAGCTTTATTCTAACCACTGGGGTGGCGCAGTGGTTAGAATGCAGCATTTCAGGCAAACTCTGCATTCCACCGCCAGGATTTCGATCCTGGCTGGGTCAAGGTTGACTCAGCTTCCCATCTTTCCGAGGTTGATAAAATGATGACTCAGATTGTTGGGAGCCATAAGCTGACATTTGTAAAACTGTTGTGGTGGCACAATAGTTAGAATGCAATACTGCAGGCTACATCTGCTGACTGCCGGCTGCCAGCAGTTCGATCCTGATTGCCTCAAGGTTGAACTCAGCCTTCCATCTTTCTGAGGTCGGTCAAAGGATAACCCAGATTGTTGGGGACGATAGGCTGAATTTGTAAACCGCTTAGAGTGGGCTGTAAAGCTCTGTGAAGGGGTATATAAGTCTTAAGTGCTACTGCTTAGAATGGCTGTAAAAGCACTATGAAGCAACATATAAGTTTAAGTGCTATTGCTATTTATCATTTTTAATGCCTTGAAGGCAGGAGTTGAAATCCCGAGCTTGCAGACAAATGGTCAGCTATGTGGGTAACCCACTTTATGACAGTTGCAACTTACAACCATAATGGATGGGCTTCATTACAGTCATAAGCTGAGGACTGCCTTAATTAGGACAAAATCTGATTTATTTCAGTTTATACAGAAATCAAACTGAATACCAAGCTCGTGTGCCATCTGCTCTTCCCAGCTCCCCGATTCCATTAAAGTTTTTAGAATTCCTGTCAATCTTAAACCACGGTTTAAATAAGGAGAATATCTTTAGATGATATCTCAACAAGCCGTATATTTTTCCAACGAGAGGGTATATTATTATTAATCGCTCAGGATTTTGGATCGAAACACAGTTATTAATCACTTGTGACTTGATACACACAACTATATAACAGGACTACACGGTTCACCCACAAAACCGCGCTCGACTAAACCGCACCCGACTAAACCGCGTCGCTGACGTCATCAACAGGGCGACAACAGTGCGGAGACAGAAGCATGCTGTAAACCCTAAACCTAAAATTAACCCCTAAACCTAAACCTAACCTCCCTAAACCTAATCCTAAACCTAACCCTAAACCTAACCCTTAACCTAACCCTAAACCTAACCCTAAACCTAACCCTTAACCTAACCCTAAACCTAATCCTAACCCTTAACCTAACCCTAACCCTAACCCTAACCCTAACCTTAACCCTAACCCTAATCCTAACCCTAACCCTAGCCCTAGCCCTAGCCCTAGCCCTAACCCTAACCCTTAACCTAACCCTAAACCTAACCCTAAACCTAACCCTAAACCTAACCCTAAACCTAACCCTTACCTTAAGTTGAATCAGCTTGCTTTCAAAGCGCTATTTAAAGCGCCCTTCTTTCTCCGCGCTGACTGTTGTCGCCCTGTTGATGATGTCAGCGACACGGTTTAATCGGGCGCGGTTTAGTCGAGCACGGTTTTGACGGGTCACGGGACTACACATGTTATAGTTGCCAATGACATCACCCTGGTAAGTATTATTGTGCAAGCTTCAACCATAAACAAAGTTTGTTCATTGAGGATTATGGGACTTGAATACCCTAACCTCGGTGTACATTGCAAAGTTAGTGTAACTTTGGCAAATTTAAGATGTGAGGATTTCAACTCCCAGTATACTAGCTGGTTGGGGAATTCTGGGAGTTGAAGTCCAGACCTCTTCAAGTTGCCGAGATTTTAAAACACTGGTTTCTTCCATACTATCTGAGGTAAAAATGAACTCGCTGTTCTCCATCGTATCATGAGTCGCGGTGGCGCTGTGGTTAGAGTGCAGTACTGCAGGGCTACTTCTGCTGATCACCAACTGCCAGCAGTTTGGCAGTTCGAATCTGACTAGGCTCAAAGTTGACTCAGCCTTCCATCCTTCCGAGGTCGGTAAAATGAGGACCCAGATTGTTGGGGGCAAGGTACTGACTCTGTAAACTGTTTAGAGAGGATTGGAAAGCACTATGAAGCGGTATATAAGTTTAAGTGTTATTGCTATTGCTATATCAGTGAAGATGGGACTCTTTTTAAGGAATGGGAATCCTTCCATTTCAATCATATATTCTCTCTCCAAAACACTCAATCAAAATGAAATCTGTTGCTTTTTCCAAAAAATTGACCCTTACTTCGATGCTCTACCTGAACGGGCATAGCCCACAAGTTGGGACACAGGAACAAGAACCACATAAGTTGGTTTGTTTCTATGGCAACCAGGTTATTGATCTGTCCTAATGTCATCTCTCCCATGGACAAATTAGATGTGGAAAGCCTCAGGATTTTGTTATAGATCATTGCCTAGGAAAAGAAGCAAGAAAAACACCAGTGAGTATTAGGAATCTCCGCATCGGAAATCACAACCAGTACAAGCTCCACACAATGTTAGGGGAGGATCACGTGGGCTGCACTTCCAGCTTACAATTTTAGAACCATGCGTTGGGACCCCTGTTCCCAGAAGATCATGCAGGCCAAAAATTATGGGGCTTATCTACTCACCAATCTAGGGAGCATCATTCACACAACCGATCAGAATGTATGGGTTGACATGAAAAATAACCAGTTCAATCACCACTCCTGTCATGTATCGCGGTATATCACAGAGCTAGATAAATAACCAATTCCATCTCTACTTTTGTTGTGTTTCATCAACACTAGAGTGTTCCTACTCAATGTGTCTTACAATTAATTAAGTTTATTTATTAGATTACTAGCCGATAACCCAGCGTTGCCTAGGTATTTATTTATAGGGGGAAATGTAAGGACCAAGCGTAATTTCTAATGTTGGATTTTCCCCCTTACCAGAGGGAACCCCTGTGGAGTACTGTGAAGCCGTTACCATGGCAACTCCACTGCGCTGCACAGTAGAAGCCATTTTATGGCACAAAGGCTGTACCTTAACAGAACACACATCCCGAGGGGTATTAGAGGTGACTCCCCCCCGCCCCAGGTATTTTTCTCCAGAGGGTAAGTCATCTGTGTACCAAGTTTGGTTGAAATTGCGCAAGGCATTCCAGAGTTATGTTGGAACATACACACACACACACATTTGTGTGTGTGTGTGTGTGTGTGTGTGTATTTGTTTTTGTAGATTTTCACGGGTACAGGTATGCAGGTCTTGGCGTATTTGGATCTTTTCCTGTGTAAGATTGAGAGTATCTTGGCAATGTTTCAACGAGGTCCCACTTCCCATCTTCAGGCTGGTGCCTTCGGCTTCATGCTTGTGCGAGCCAAGCGTGATCGGAGCTGTCGTCTTTCTATAAATATTGGTCTGTGTGTGTGGAGTGCTGGCTTCGTTGCTGTAAGTGGATTGGTTGGCTGTGTTGTAACATCTTGATTAGTTGATGGAGTTGATGTTTGCAGATTAGTCAGCTGTTTTGTAACATCCTGGGTGGCTGAGGTACTGGCTGTGTGCCTATTGTTCTTTTGTGTTGTAACGACCTGGGTAATGGGCTGTGTGATGACATCCTGAGCTCTATTGTAGTGATATCCTGAGTCCTGTGCTGCAACCTCCTGGGGGGCTGGCTGCATTGTAACATCCTGAGCCTTTGCGTTGTAACCTCCTGAGTTCTGTGATGTAATGTCCTGAGCAGATGGCTGTGGTGTAACATCCCGGGCTTTGGTTTGGCTCCAAGTTTGCGGTCTGGCCATGTGTTCATGGCGTGGGTCAGTTTGCTTTGTGTAGGGGTCGGAGAGGGGTGCAGCAGTTGGTGATGCCGCCGTGATTTGGCTTCTGGATGGTGGTTGCATTTGGTCTGTGGGATGGGTTTGGGTTTGAGTCTGGTGAGGATGATTGGTGGTTGCGTCCTGTGCTGTTCTCGGTCCGGTGTCGGTTTTCTTGGCAACAGCTCAGGATATTACAATGCAGCCAACACCCCCCCCCCAGGAGGTTACAATCTTACACGGGAAAAGACCTGAATACCCCAAGACCTTCATGTGTGTGTGTGTGTATGTGTGTATGTATATGTATACCTATATCTATATCATCTATATCATCTATATATCAACTATATCTATCTATCTATCTATCTATCTATCTATCTATCTATCTATCTATCTTCTATCTACATCTATCTATCTATCTCTCTCTCTCTATCTATCTATCATCTATCATCTATCATCTATCATCTATCATCTATCATCTATCATCTATCATCTATCATCTATCATCTATCATCTATCATCTATCATCTATCTATCTATCATCTATCTATCATATCTACATCTACATCTACATCTACATCTACATCTACATCTACATCTACATCTACATCTACATCTACATCTACTACATCTACATCTACATCTACATCTATATGAACTATTTTTAACATATGAACTATGTTTCATTTTAACTATACTGAAATATCAATCAAGTAAGTTCAATTATTTTTCATCCTAGCTTTTCCATTCCATTGTTTCGTCACCGCAGCATCTGAGATGCCAGTCAAAGGCCAAAATGAGTCTTTTGGAAAGTCTTTTGGAAAATTGCATATCCCTGATGTAAATAGCTTTATCGGTCTTTTATCCTACTTCACCTTGTCATTCTTAAGAACAAGTGAATTAAGTAAAGACGTGTAGAGTTAAAATCCTACAAGGGGATGAAATTAAGCCACTATTCACCAGTAAAGCTCCTCGTAGGTTGATGCCAGTTTCTATGGTAACATAATAGGAAGCCTGGAGAAATGTCCTCTGAAGAATAAGCGCCAGGAACAGGAGGACAGCCAGGACATAATTGTCTTTGAGGAAATCTCTTGAGGTGAGGAATGGCCCTGTATAGGTCTTTGGAGAGAAGAGAAAGAAGCAGCTTCAGAAAGCTTTGAAAGCATTCTCCAATCATGAAAGGAACAATTATGACCATCACCTACATTAACGGCAGTGGTGGGATAAGAATGGTACGCCTTGGTACAGGTGTAACGGTGTCTACTGGGAGCACCAGGTACTGTTCCGGCGTGGCACGACAAAACCGTGCTCGACTAAAGTGTGCCCGATTAAACCGCGTCGCTGACGTCATCAACAGGGCAACAACAGCGAGTGCGGAGAAAGAAGGGCGCTTTAAATAGCGCTTTGAAAGCAAGCCGATTCAAGTTAAGGTAAGGGTTAGGTTTAGGGTTAGCTTTAGGGTTAGGTTTAGGGTTAGGTTAAGGGTTAGGGTTAGGTTTAGGGTTAGGTTAAGGGTTAGGTTTAGGGTTAGGTTTAGGGTTAGGTTAAGGGTTAGGTTTAGGGTTAGGTTTAGGATTAGGTTTAGGGGGGTTAGGTTTAGGTTTAGGGGTTAATTTTAGGTTTAGCGTTTACAGCGTGCTTCTGTCTCCACGCTGTTGTCGCGCTGTGATGACGTCAGCTACGCAGTTTCGTCGAGCGCCCTTTAGTCAAACGCGGTTTTGTGGCCCGCCGGTGGCTAGCAGAGCCGACAGCAGAGTCGGACAGTGAGGAAGTCGGGGAGGAACATGGGCAGTCCTGGGCGTTGAGAAAAACTAAGACGAGGGGTCTGCGTCAGAGGCAAAGAGGGAGGTAGACAGAAGTGAGGCAGAAGAACAGCTGGAGCCTGTTCCCAGTGTGTGTATGCGAAGAGCTGCCAGAAGACAAGAACAACTAAGAAAGCAGGGTCGACTTAAGAGTAAAGCCAGACCTTGGAGGTGATTGACCCCTCCCAGAGAAAACAGACGAGGAACGAACAGGGAGTGGGCTTTTGCATGGAAAAAAAATTCAGTCCAGAAAGCTGTTTGTGATTATAAGATAATCTGTGCTAAGTTTTGCTTTGCCCTGTTTTTGGAAGCTAGTCAGAGGTGGGTTCCTACCAGTTCTCACCTATTCGGTAGAACCGGTTCGTCAAACCAGTTAGAAGAGGTTCCACCAGTGGACCCGGAAAGCAGGCCACACCTACAAAAGAGGTTCCAAACTTTTTGGAAGCCCACCACTGGTCCTTGGATATGATTATTCTACACTATCGTGCTCCTATTTATAAAACTCAGTGCCTCTGTGAAAGGTAAGGATGACTACTGTGCTTGTGGTGCAATCAGAACATTGCGTGTGTTGAAGTTGTTTTAACGCAAACCAAAGATGCCTTTTAAAAAACAAGTTTACATCATATTCTTATGCATGCCAGTGCTGTGCGTGAGGTAATTTAAGGTGGTTCTGACAAGTGTCGTTGGCATCTTCATATCCGGTCACATGGGCGGCAAGCCACTCCCATCCGGTCACATGGGTGGCAAGCCACTCCCACAAAGGAGGCCACACCCACAGAGTAGGTTCAAACAATTTTTGAAACCCACCACTGAAGCTAGTTATCTGGCAGCGCTCTAAACAAGATAAGGTGCATGTGGATAAACATTCCTTGGAAAGACTGTTTCCTTGCTGACTGTGAATAAAAGGAATTCACAATCTGGTCAATAAGAGAGGTTTTGTCGGGGCCAAGACTGTGCTTCTTGCTTTCTAAGGAAGCCTGCGTCAGAACAATATGCAGACCCGGGACAAGAGAAACAAATGTTGGTTAAGAGGCAAGTACACAAATAAATAGTCTAGCCCATTATGCCTGCTGGAATGGTTAACTTACACTGGCGGCATTGTTGCTTGTAGAATTGCCCGGATCGGTGGGAAAACTGTCAATGATGCCAGAAATGCAAAGCGGTCCAGCAAATCCCAGAAGATCTGCTAAATAGCGGAAGGTGCTGCTAAGGAGAATGGGGCGGCCAAACGCCCGATACATCGCTAACCAGATGGAAGGAGTACGGTTTGGATGGTTAGCTACTTTTTTCTGAAAAG
>NW_028261389.1:8506671-8516671 GCF_051295495.1 Thamnophis sirtalis
GAATTCTGGGAATTGAAGTCCAGACATCTTCAAGTTGCCAAGGTTGAGAAACACTGCTCTAGAGACTGTTTGAACTAATGATGAAGGCACCAGGCTAGGAGACTGTGAGTTCTAGTTCCACACTAGGCATGAAAGCCAGTTGGGTGACTTCAGGCCGATCACCAGGAGACTGTGAGTTCTAGTCCAAGAGGCTGTAAGTTCTAGCCTCACCTTAGGCATGAAAGCTGGCTGGGTGACTTTGGGTCAATCACCAGGGGACTGTGAGTTCTAATCTCACTTTAGGCATGAAGGTCTAAAACTGGGTGACTTCAGGCCAATCATCAGGAGACTGTGAGTTCTAGTCCAAGAGACTATAAGTTCTAGCCTCACCTTAGGCATGAAAGCTGGCTGGGCGACTTCAAGCCAATCACCAGGAGATTGTGAGTTCTAGTCCAAGAGACTGTGAGTTCTAGATCCTCCTTTGGCATAAAAACCAGCTTTGGGCTCTCTTAGCTCAACCCATTTCACAAGGTTATTGTATAGGAGGGAGTATTAGTTATGTTTGCTCCTTTCAGGTGGCGCAGTGGTTAAATGCAGCACTGCAGGCTACTTCAGCTGACTGCAGTTCTGCAGTTCGGCTGTTCAAATCTCACCGGCTCAGGGTTGACTCAGCCTTCCATCCTTCCGAGGTGGGTAAAATGAGGACCCAGATTGTTGGGGGCAATATGCTGACTCTGTAAACCGCTTAGAGAGGGCTGAAAGCCCTATGAAGCGGTATATAAGTCTAACTGCTATCGCTATTGCTATTGCTATTAAAATAGTGTGATAAAAATGAATAAATATAAATAAATCAACATGGCACCCACATCCGCTGAAAGAAAGGGACTCAGCCAAGGTATTCTGGCACCTGAATCAATATAATATTTTTCTTTAAAAACCCTAACCCAGTGTTTCCCAAACTTGGCAACTTGAAGATGTCCGGACATCAACTCCCAGAATTCCCCAGCCAGCGAATGCTGGCTGGGGAATTCTGGGAGTTGAAGTCCGGACATCTTCAAGTTGCCAAGTTTGGGAAACACTGCCCTAGTCCATGGCAAATGCCTTATTTCCGGTTTAAAAGCTCATGTAAGCATGTGAGTGGGAGATTCAGATTGTAGCCGAAGATCCAAAAATAAATACTAAGGAACTAGTAAACGTGTGTTTGTGATATCCTGTCCAAAGCACCACTAATTATTCTCTTTGAGTTAGTTTTTTTAATTAAAAAAAAGATGAATGCCTCCAAATCTGAAAAACAGAACACTTGACTTTTAGCAAAGGCTAAATCGACCATCGTCAACCAGGCATTCTCCAGTTCAAAATGCAAAATTCCCAGCCAGTACTGGGCATACAGCCAAAACACATATAAAGCATGCTAGTAGGGAAGGGATGGATTAACCATCCCCATTTGCCAGTGATTTGTTGAGGACAGTGGTGGGACTTGAATTTAAAACCAATTTTCTGGATGGGTAGGTGTGGCTGGTGGTCATGTGACTGGGTGGGTGACATCACTCATCACACCCAGCCCTGCCACCTGGCCACTCGCCTCAAAGACAGAGGTAGGATTCATCTGGTTGGGGCTAATCCCACCACAGGCTGGCCACGCCCCTGCCCATTTTTGGCTCTTTTTTGGGCATTTTTGGCTGTTTTGGGGGCGTTTTCAGGGCATTTTTTCAAGCCGTTTTCAGGGTATTTTTTCAAGCCATTTTCAGATCATTTTTGAGCCATTTTCAAGCCAGTTTGGGGCCATTTTCAGGCCTGAAAAATAGCTCAAACAGCCAAAAAAACGCCCTGAAAAGAGGCCGGAAAACAAGCAGGGGCGGGGCCAGCCAGTGATGGGATTTGGCGGTTCATTGAACTGTGCAGACTTTTAACTATCCGTTTGCGCAAACTGCTGCGAACTGGCAGTAGCCCACCTCTGGTTGAGGAACAACGCATAATATTGAGGAACAACACACCTTGAGATGTTCTTACCCGAACACGTATCACGTTGATCTCCACAGCCATTAGCAACCCATAAAGCACCACCATTGTCCCAGTGATGCAGAAACGCAGCTGACCAAAATAGATCTCGTCTTGGCAATATCTGACCAGCTTGATAGTTTTGGTGACAAAGGCCATGATCCAGTACAAAAAAAGAGCTGCGGGGCCAAAAGAAATACGTAGCCCTCAATTCCATGCATGCAACATTTATTCTCCAAGCAAGCAACTAAATATGTCATATTCTGGAGAAGATTGAACTGGAAAAAATTAGACTGAGTGGTCCCTGATGCTCCCCAAAGCTGATTGTTTTCTTGCAGACATTTCATTGCCAAACTAGGTAATATCATCAGGGCTAGAAGGGAGTGAGATTTGCTCCCTGTTTATATACAAGCGGCTTGCCCTCCCATTGTTGATGGGAGTGTTCTTGGTAGTTCCTTGATTCGGCTGCTGTTTAACAGTGCTTTGTAGCCCTAAAGCATTTCCAGCCATCGCAAAATGTTGCAACTCTAGCCCTGAAATCACATGATTGTGATCTGGGTTCTAGGCAAGCTGTTTGCACTTAGGGCCAGTTGCCAAAAGACCCGTGATCATGTGACCAGTTCTCTGCTGGCTTCCCCAGAGAGTCATTGGGGAAGCCAGCAGGGAAGGTTGCAAGATGCAACCGTCTGCTAAGGGGACACGCTTTCATCTTTAAGGGTTGGCTGAAAGGCTGCCTCTCAAGGGGAGGTGAACTCCTTTGGTGGGTGGGGTGTGATTCCCAGAAGGTGTCAAAATTCAAGCAAAAAAACATGGTAAGATGGGCAGGGTGCCTTGGGAAGAGTTGGGGGTAAAGGGGGCAATTGGAAGCTTGGTACAAGGGTCATGGAAGTGGATCTCTGCTCAGGGGCTGAAAATCCAGCTTGGATTTCAGCAGGAAGGATTTTCATCTCCCAGAGCCATGATGGCAAACCTGTGGCACACGAAGTCCTCTCTGCGGGCACACAAGCCATCGCCCTATCTCAACTCCACCATGCGTGCGTGCATGTGCCACCCGCCAGCCAGCTGATTTTTGGGTCTCTGCTGCGCATGAGTGGGGGACAAGGCATATGCGGGAGACGTGTGTGCATGCATGGTGGGGCGGGTATGTTGTGTGCGCATGCGTGGGGGTCAGGGAGTGCAGGGGGCATGGCATGCCCCCACTGTGCCCCATTTGTGGTCCCAGGAGGCTTCAGGGAGGCCTGCTAGGCCCAAAACGGGGCGTGGGGGCAGGTTGTGCATGCATGCACTGGGGGACGGGGGGGGCACACGATAACAAAAAGGTTAGCCATCACTGTCCTAGAGTCTCCCCCCCACCTACGGAAGCACCCCACAGTCCTTATCTAATATTCCACCTGCTTAACAAACCATATGATTGCTTAACGAACACAATGGGGAATGCTGAGATTGTGGTTGTTGAGCAAAGCATTGATATGTGGCAGTAGTGAAATCTAATTTCTCCCCTCCCCAGTTCTGTGGCTGTGGCTTGGGAAGGAGGGGGTCAAGTGACTGGGTGGGCATGGCCAACTTTTTTCCCCACTTTCAGCTTTTATTAAAAAGCATCCCCCCCCCCCCCCAGTTCACAGCTGAGCCGTGCGATTCTCGGAAGCTTTTTATTTATTTTTTTACTACTGGTTCGCAGAATCAAGGAAAATAATCCCTACAGATTCGGACGAACCAGGAGGATTTCACCTCTGATATGTGGGCAATCCATGGCATCGGTCAAGGACTGAGACCAGTTGTCATAAGTTGAGGACCATCTGCATACTAACTGCTACATTGATCCAGTTAAGCATGAAAAAGGGCCAATAATCCTTTTCAATCACTCACTTAAATATGTCGAGGAAGCAAATGTTTAACATAATAACAGAGTTGGAAGGGACCTTGGAGGTCTTCTAGTCCAACCCCCTGCTTAGGCCTATACAATTTCAGACAAATGGTTATCCAATCTCTTCTTAAAAGCTTCCAGTGTTGGAGCATCCACAACTTTTGGAGGCAAATTGGTCCACTGGTTAATTGTCCTAACTGCCAGGAAATTTCTCCTTAGTTCTAAGTTGCTTTTCTCCTTGATTAGTTTCCACCCATTGCTTCTTGTCCTGGTGCTTTGGAGAATAGTTTGACTCCCTCTTCTTTGTGGCAACCCCTGAGATATTGGAAGACTGCTATCATGTCTCCCCTAGTCCTTCTTTTCATTAAACTAGACATTCCCAGTTCCTGCAACCGTTCTTCATATGTTTTAGCCTCCTGTCCCCTAATCATCTTTGTTGCTCTTCTCTGCACTCTTTCCAGAGTCTCCGCATCTTTTTTTACATTGTGGTGACCAAAACTGGATGCAGTATCCCAAGTGTGGCCTTACCAAGGCATTATAAATTAAGGTATTATCACTTCAGGATTGACCTATTTCGAATGTAGACATTTTAAAAAGAAAGAACTTACCCAGAAGTAATTTTGGGAAATTTGATGTCTCAATATTGTGGTAATATACTATGGAAGTTGTAGCTGCTACAAAACCCATTATAGCTGGCAGGAAGAGGTGCAGATGGCAGGTCGGCAATTTTCTGTAAAGGAACCAAGGTTGATGTCAGAGTTCGGGCTGTATTTCAATGAAGAGATACTCAAGAAATAGCAATAGCACTTAGATTTATATACCACTTCACAGTGCTTTACATCCCTTTCTAAGAGGATACAGAGTCAGCTCCCAACAATTTGGATCCTCATTTTGCCCACCTCAGAAGATGGAAGGATGAGTCAACTTTAAGCCTGGGTGGGATTTGAACTGCGGCAGTCAGCAGAAGTAGCCTGCAGTACCGCACTCTAACCACTGCGCCACCAAGGCTCAATGGACTTTAAACTCAGCAGCATTTTACTCAAGACTAACCTCTATACAACTTATTACAATGGTTAGTGACTATTCAAAGTTACAATGCCACTGAAAAAAAATGACGTATGACCATTTTTCACACTTATGACCATCGTAGCATCCCCGTGGTCACGTGATCCAAATTCACACGCTTGGCAATTGACTCATATTTATGATGGTTGCAAAGATTGAAGTCCAGCCCACCTTGAATTCCACTGACTTTTATCTACCACCCATTTGCTTCGACCGTTAGTAGTTCAGATTCTTATAGAGAACTTGAGCTTGCAACAAACCATCATATTCATTTGAATACCCGCGATTTCCGCTACCGGTTCCGCCGAACCGCTCCGAACCGGCTGAATACCACCTCTGGTATGAAGCCTTTTTGTCTTTGAATTTAAAATCCATTAAATATAAGACCAAGTATTTTTGGAAAGTGCTTTTGAATGGATAAAGTAGCCCCATGGGAAAGGTTTGCGCCTCATGGTTAATGTGAGCCCCACCATTAGCCAGGTTTTGGGTCTCCTTCTGCAACACTTACGAATCTGAAACAATGCCCTCGCCGATTTCACACACATGGACAAAAGGAGAGTGAACGTCAGAATCCATCGCAGGTTGTGCCCAGGGAAGTGTAGCCATGTGTTGTGATGGATCTGGACTTTGGAGCTTTGGCTCCCCCATCCTAAAATAAAGACACCAGTTAAAGAGTCGTAGAAAGTCGGGGCACAAAGCAGACGAGCGAAATAAGAGATGCGTATCTCAGTTGTAGGTTGGTATAAGAGCCAGTTAGGTCTAGTGGTTAAGGCAGCAGGCTAGAAACCAGGAGGCCGTGAGTTCTAGTCCTGCCTTAGCCATGAAAGCTGGCTGGCTGACTTTGGCCCAATCACCAGGTGTTCTGTCTGGAAGGAGGGAGGAGGGAGGAAGGGAAGGAAGGGAAGGAAGGATAAAAACCAGAGAGAGATAGGTAGAGGGAAGGAAGGAAGGAAAGAAGGAAAGAAAAGGAGGAAAGGAGGAAGGATAAAAAGCAGAGAGGGAGAGGGAGAGGGAAGGAAGGAAGGAAAGAAAAGAAAGAAGGGAGGAAGGGAAGGAAGGAAGGATGAAAAGCAGAGAGAGAGGGAGAGGGAAGGAAGGAAGGAAAGAAAAGGGGATGGAAGGTGGGAGGGAGGGAGGAAGAAAGGAAGGAAGAAGGGAGGGAGGGAGGGAAGGAAGGATGGAAAAGAAAAGTAGGGAGGGAGGGAGGAAGAAAGGAACATTCATTGGTTTATTTATTTTTTATAAGGCCTAAAATATGCAAAGTGAAAAACGACTGGAAAAAGCCGATTGTGGCATTCCTTACCAATAAACAAGATAGGAAAAGTGATGAACAAGAGGAACACATGAGGCACCAAATTGAGGGCATCCAGGAAACAGACATTTCTGACGAATCCCTCGCTCATGTTATAAGCAGAAATGTTGTCATTGCCACAAAATGAAATATTCATGGCTGCCTCTGGAACAAGGGCACAGCTGCAGAGCAAAACAGAGCAAACTTCACAAATGCAATCAGAGAAAGATTCATAGTGAAATCACTCCTGGGGCGCAGTGTTGTATTTTACTTTGTATCTGGTGCCTAGACACCCCCTATTTCCTTCCAGGTACTCAAGAGAGCGTTCCGAGTACAGGTAAGGCCCTGACTAATGACGCCAACGAAGTCCAAAATTTCTGTTGCTGAGCGAGACAATTATTAAGCGAGCTTTGCCCCATTCCACGACCTTTCTTGCCAGAGTTGTTAAGCGAATCACTGCGCTGGTTCATTTAGCAACACGGTTGTTAAGTGAATCTGGCTTTGCTTGTCAGTAAGTCGCAAAAGGGGATCATATGACCCCGGGACACTGCAACCGTCATAAATATGAGCCAGTTCCCAAGAGTCTGAATTTTGATCACCTGATGCTGCAGCGCAGTGGTCATAAGCGTGAAGAACGGACCCGAGCCACAATTTTCAGTGCCGTTGTAACTTCAAACGGTCACTAACTGAATGGATGTAAGACTATCTGTACCCGTCTTCCTGTTCTGTAAGGTAGAAGAGGCCGAGTGACACCGGTAATCCTCAATTTACGAATGGTCATTTAGCAACTGTTCAACGTTGCAATTAAATCCCCCGAAAAGCACTTATGACCCAGTTCCAATGTTCCAAAAGCCGAGCTTCAGCCCTCCCCTCTCCATCCAAGTGACCACATTTCGGGTAACTGGACTTGATCGCTGACCCCTATTTATGGTTATTTGCAGTCATCCATGGTCAAACGTCCACAATTTATAATGTTTTTGATGGAAACCATTTGTCAGGCCTGCAGCCATATTTTCTCGTGGATCTCAGGCCTGCCACACTTTCTATTATTCGACTATGCCTTTTCAGTTGTGGGAAAATGGGAGCAGGGGGGATTGTACGGAGTTAGATGATATGTAGCCATAACAACATTCTTTCTGGAAAGCCAAGGTCATCCTTCGTCTCTGCATCTCTTCACCTGGACGGAACTGGATGGGTGGAACTGCCAGCATGGCAGTGGAAGATTGGCCCATGCGATGAGCTTGTGGGTGTGGGGGCAAGATCTTGAACTTTCAACTGGGTGGGGAAACTGGGAAGACTTCAGATTCGGGTTTTCCCAGAGGTGCCAACATGGCTCTCTTAATAAACGGGAACTTGGAGCAATACTTTGCCTTGGACTCTGATTTACTTTTGGATGCTATTTGGAACCCTGACATTAACCCGAATATGAAGGCTTCCTGCTTTTCCCACCAAAGCATAGGATGTCTGCTGACGAAACTGGTAAAGCTTGGGCCACAGTTTGGATGGCCAACTCCATGTGTACGATATGTGCTATGGATTCTCTACAAAAAGGGGTGACACCAGTGTTTCCAGAAAAAATGCCCCATAGCGAACAAGGGGTTCGTTCAATAAACTTAAAGGTAAAGGTTTCCCTCGCACATATTTGCTACTTGTTCCTGACTCTAAGGGATGGCGTTCATCTCTGTTTCTAAGCCGAAGAGCCAGCGCTGTCCGAAGACGTCTCCATGGTCATGTGGCCGGCATGACTAAATGCTGAAGGCGTGCAGAACGCTGTTACTTTCCCACCAAAGGTGGTCCCTATTTTTTCTACTTGCATTTTTACGTGCCTTCGAACTGCTAGGTTGGCAGAAGCTGGGACAAGTCACGGGAGCTCCCTCCGTTATGCAATGCTAAGGATTCGAACCGCCGAACTGCGGGACCTTTCTGATCGACAAGCTCAGCATCTTAGCCCCTGAGCCACCGCGTCCCACTCAATGAATTTACAGTTCTACAAAACCATTGTAATCTCAACATGAGGCCAAATATTGTCCATTACTGAGCAATGCACAAAAGATTTCCTTGAGAGTAGACTTACGCACACCAAGGAGAAGATTCAAAACTATGCACTTTATCTAAGGGGCCCTCAAACAGGGTGGGATCAAGACCCCATAAATGTGTTTGTGAAAGCCCAATGGGAAAAACTAATACTTCTATTGAAGTTAGTGTTGAGCAAAATAAGGAGGGAGGAAGGGATTCTTTTTTTCCAATAATTAAATCTGAAAGAGGTCATGACCTCTTTGCACGCTTACAATAACCATCCACTCTCCTTTGAAGTAAAGAGCAACACCTGGATCAAAAATTGACAGTTTCCAATCCGTTGGGTGAAATTGTTTCGAGCATTTTCTTTTTTAAAATTGTCACTCTCCTCTAGGTTGCTCGCAATCCTCTGGGATATCTTGACCCACAATTTGAGAACTCTGCCTTAATATACCATGGAAGCCCAGCCCATTGTGGCTCATCCAATAAGCCATGGTTAAGAGAAGCATGGCTTAACCCATTGTAGTAAATGAAATGTGTGCCATGTTAAAACTTTGTTAAACCGTCTGCTTTAACTGCATGGGTTTTGCTCGATAAAAGCTCTAAACTCTTTTGCAACCACCCCATAATTATCAAATAAAAACAAGAGAGTTAAATTCATATTTCTGAATAACCTAGTGACAAGTTAAAAACTGTATTCTCATATACACTTAAGGAAGGAAATATAATGTAGCGTAATAGAAATTATTTTTATGGAAAGATCCCTGCAGAGTTAAAATTTTATAACAGATACATATCTTGACTTTGATATATCAGCACTTCCTTATTTAATTTCCTGATGTCAATGGTTTCTTTTGTCCTCTATACTTTCTTGGGGCCACCTTTCCAAAACCCTCCTTATCTGTGGCAGCTTAAGTAATATTTCACAGCTTAATGAGGCATTTCCTAGATAAAACAATTCCATATATTTGTCGTCGTGAGCCATTCAGAGTGGTTTATATTGGGTGGCCCTATCAATCTTTTAAACAAATCAAATCAATAAAGGTTACATTCAATTTGCTCTTTTTATTGTTTCTTTTTAAATTAAAAAAAACTTTATGTGGATTGTTTATATTTGAAAGTTCTCCACAATATTCCAAGCGTAAGTATGATAAACTATTTTTATCTGTTCCACCATAAAAAGTATTTAGAATTTACTTGCAATGGATTGGAAAGCTGAGCTGAATATTTGTTTGTTTGTTTATTAAATTTATTTGCCACCTATCTAACCCAGGCGGCTTACAGCAATAAAAAGGAAGAAATGAAAAGTGTGTAAATGGAACAGAAGATAATAGAAGGAAAAAACAAACACAGAAAAAGAACATAGTGAAAATACACCAATGTGATATACACTAATTATACCTGTAATCAAGTGGACAATTTATTCTTTTCTCACACATTTTTCTGCTGCTCGGATCATGTTCCTCAGGCATAAATGACAGAGATCATGATCCTGGCCCAAAATAGGGTTTTTTCCCCCTTATTCTGCCATGATAGAGAGAGGTTAAATACGTATCAAAGACATTTCATGGCATTACAATCCTATCAGTAAATATTGAGGAGTATCTCAATGAACTATTACTTTGACGTAAACATATTTAAGATTCGCTGTAGTTTCTCTGACATGCATGTACGCTGAAGCACCCAAATACACACATAAACACAGACAGAAACAACGTACACATTAGTAAAGGACTTGCTCCGAAAAATAATAATAATACAGACTCATATTAATATCTTGCTTAGGG
>NW_028261389.1:8519171-8546671 GCF_051295495.1 Thamnophis sirtalis
ACTGGCTGGTACCTATAGCGGGAGCTATAAATCTCTTCCAAGGGGGGAGAGGGCAATGTTAACCCCCTGGAGTGCTGTCCTATCCACCACTGTGCAATTGGCAAACCATATACAGTCAGTTAAAATACTCTCTATGGTGCAGAGGTAGAAGATCCCCAGCAGTTTTTCATTCAGTTGTTGTTTCCTGAGAAGCAGTGCTGGGTTCCGGATCCCGGTGCAACTGGTACGGTGCGACGGGGCCGGGCGTCCACCACGTGAACATGTACAGCGTGTACGCACATGCGTTCTTTAGTGCCATGACCCTCCAGCTGCTCGACGGAGCGTCGCGCAGGCGCCATACGGGCCATGTACGTGTGCAGAAGCCCTGAAAACCTCAAATACCGGTAAGGAGTGCGGACGGGCAGGTGGGACCTCCGGAGCACCATACCAGAACGGTACCTGATGCTCCTGGCAGGCACTGGTACGCTGTACCAGGACGTACCGGTTGTAACTCACCACTGCTGAGAAGTCTCAGGTAGTATATTCTCTGCTGGGCCCTTTTGACCAGGGCTACAATGTGAGCACTCCAGGTTAGTTGCTCTTTTATGATAACACGCCTAACCAAGTGATCAAACACTCTTTTTAGATGCGTTGCAATTTATATTTTAAATGGTAGGTCTTTGCGCAGTTGTGGGCCTTTTGACCTTTTTTAACATCCCGGGGCCCTTGAATTATAAATCCATTTTTGTTATCTCTTATCAGGCAGACCAGACTGGAGGCAAGGATGACAGAATCTTCATCACACAGATAAGTTTCTGTCGTGGGAAAATTCTTAATGGGTGTGGTTGATAGGGAAGTAGTTTGGTCCAAGGCAGTGGTGACGTCCTTTTTATTTTACTACCGGTTCTGTGGGCGTGGCTTGATAGGTGTGGCAGGGGAAGGATACTGCAAAATCACCATTTCCTTCCCATTCTTGGGGGAAGAATGCTGTAAAATCCCATTCCTTCCCCACTCCTGGGGGAGGGATACTGCAAAATCACCATTTCCTTCCCATTCTTGGGGGAAGAATGCTGTAAAATCCCATTCCTTCCCCACTCCTGGGGGAGGGATACTGCAAAATCACCATTCCCTTCCCATTCTTGGGGGAAGAATGCTGTAAAATCCCATTCCTTCCCCACTCCTGGGGGAGGGATACTGCAAAATCACCATTCCCTTCCCATTCTTGGGGGAAGAATGCTGTAAAATCCCATTCCTTCCCCACTCCTGGGGGAGGGATACTGCAAAATCACCATTCCCTTCCCATTCTTGGGGGAAGAATGCTGTAAAATCCCATTCCTTCCCCACTTCTGGGGGAAGGATACTGCAAAATCCCCATTCCCTCCCCACTCTGGGGCCAGCTAGAAGGGGTATTTGCCGGTTCTCCAAACTACTTGAAATTTCCGCTACCAGTTCTCCAGAACCTGTCAGAACCTGCTGAATTTCACTCTTGGACTCCAAGGGTTAAAATGTTGGATTGAAGTAGGGAAAAAAATAAGTTCTAATCCCACCTCAGGCACCAACCCAGCCAGGTGACCGTGGGCCAGGACCCCTCTCAGCCCTAGGAAGGAGGCGAGGGAAATATGAAATCCAGCCAAGAAAACTGGAGGGCAGTCTCCCCAACCTCTTGCAAGGTTAAGTTGGGTGGACTTCAATTCCCAGAATTCCACAGCCAGCATGAGTAAGTGGTAACTGGACTGATAATTGGAGACAAAGTTGTCGTGTCTCCTAACTCCAAACCACAACAGATCAGTGATTGTAGAGGGGAGGTTTTTTTCACAGCAGACTGAAATGGCTGGGAAGACCCCAAACAAGGAAGGTCTCAAACACTCAAATGTGCCCGATCATACCCACAGCAAAAATTGTGAACAAGAAGGAATGCAATACTTTAAAACCAGAAGAGCTAATTTTTTAATTCTGGTTTTTCTTCTGTGTGAAAAGGCTGCACTCTGCTGGATTAAAATAGACTTGCAGGAACAACAGGAAAAAGACATTCTCTCTCTGTCTCTCTGTCTCTCTCCCTCCCTCCCTCTCTCTCTCTATATGTGTGTGTGTATGTATGTGTGTGTGTGTGTTGTATTTGTGCCTTTGTAACAAAGGCAACAGTAAAAATATTGGGTTTCTGTCTGGATGGTCTCTTATGACGAGCCGATGGACAGAGAATGGAAGCAGTGAACTTCCTCCCATATTTGGGCATACCGGGGGTTGTGACTTTATATATATATATATATATATATATATATATATATATATATGTATGTATATGTATATGTATATGTATATGTATATGTATATGTATATGTATATGTATATGTATATGTATATGTATATGTATATGTATATGTATATGTATATGTATATGTATATGTATATGTATATGTATATGTATATGTATATGTATATGTATATGTATATGTATATGTATATGTATATGTATATGTATATGTATATGTATATAGCAGTAGACTTATATACCGCTTAATAGGCCTTTCAGCCCTCTCTAAGCGGTTTACAGAGAGTCAGCATATTGCCCCCAACAATCTGGGTCCTCATTTTACCCACCTCGGAAGGATGGAAGGCTGAGTCAACCCTGAGCCGGTGAGATTTGAACCGCTGACCTGCTGATCTAGCAGTAGCCTGCAGTGCTGCATTTAACCACTGCGCCACCTTGGCTCTTATATGTATATGTATATGTATATGTATATGTATATGTATATGTATATGTATATGTATATGTATATGTATATGTATATGTATATGTATATGTATATGTATATGTATAAGTATATGTACATGTACATGTACATGTACATGTACATGTACATGTACATGTACATCTCTATCTCTATCTCTATCTCTATCTCTATCTATCTATCTATCTATCTATCTACACACACACACACACAAACACACACACACACCATATTTAGCTGCAAACTGTTATTGCTCTCATTTCTACCGTGTTTCCCCGAAAATAAGACAGGATCTTAATTTCTTTTGATCCCTGAAATAAGCACTTGGCCTTGTTATGGGGGAGGTCCAGTGGTGGGTTTCAAAAAATTTTGGAACCTCTTCTGTAGGTGTGGCCTGCTTTCCAGGTCCACTAGTGGAACCTCTTCTAACGAACCGGTTCTACCGAACTGGTGCGAACTGGTAGGAACCCACCTCTGGGGAGGTCTTATTATTTTTGAGGTGCAGGAGCGAGCGTGGTCACCTCATGTCTGCTGCTGTGTTGCAATATTTTGGGGGAGGGCTTATTTTCAGGGGAGGGCTTATTTCAGCGCATGCTCTCAAAAACCCAATTGGGGTTTATTATCAGGAGAGGTCTTATTTTCAGGAAACAGCGTACCATTACTGTAGCAGCTGTTTTGAGAAAAATATGCAATGACACCATTTATTAGATTAGGGAAGTGTTATGTTCACATCGTGCTCTGAATTGTGGCACGACAAAACCGCACTCGACTAAAGCGCGCCCGATTAAACCGCGTCGCTGACATCATCAACAGGGGGACAACAGCGAGCGCGGAGAAAGAAGGGCGCTTTAAATAGCGCTTTGAAAGCAAGCTGATTCAAGTTAAGGTAAGGGTTAGGTTTAGGGTTAGGTTTAGGGTTAGGTTAAGGTTTAGGGTTAGGTTTAGGGTTAGGTTAAGGGTTAGGATTAGGTTTAGCATTAGGTTAAGGGTTAGGTTTAGGGTTAGGTTTAGGGTTAGGTTTAGGGTTAGGTTAAGGGTTAGGTTTAGGATTAGGTTTAGGTTTAGGATTAGGTTTAGGGGGGTTAGGTTTAGGGGTTAATTTTAGGTTTAGCGTTTACAGCGTGCTTTTTTCTCCGCGCTGTTGTCGTGCTGTGATGACGTCAGCTACGCGGTTTCGTCGAGCGCCCTTTAGTCGAACGTGGTTTTGTGGTGGAACCGTTCTGAATATAAGCTCGCCGGCCACAATTTAGCCAAGCGTATTGTGCGAACCTAGCAAAACTAATTATTCTATAGTTGTTTTGTCACACAAACCCAGAAAAGTGGCTTTGGAAGACAATGGTTCAATTTACCAAGGGAAAATACAAGCAGTGGTGGGATTCAGCCGGTTCGCACCACTTCGGGAGAACCGGTTGTTAAGTTTCTGAGCAGTTTGGTGAACCGGTTGTTGGAAGAAATTATTTATTATTATTAGGGCAGAGAACCGGTTGTTACATTATTTGAATCCCACCACTGAATACAAGCCCATCGTGAATGAATTCTTCTACGCTAACCACACTCCAGGTTTTTGTGCCCTTTTTTATTTCCTTATAGATTGGTTGTTATTTAGTTGCTCTGTTGCTTCCGACATCTCATGAATGACTGATAAACACCATTTGGTCAGAAATGTTTTCCAGCAATTATTTCTAAGAGTAAGAAATAATTTCTTCATAATTTCTCTTGTAAGCCTCTGCTCTGTCATCAGTGTATCATCTTGTTTTATCAGTCTGTGTTTGTTATTGTCTTGGATTCTTCCAAACACGAGAATCTTCTTCAATACCTATTTATTATTTGTCCATAATATCTACATTTTAATTTTGGTTTTTAGCACTTCCTGCCAGGTTTGTTTTCGGATTATATGTCCATCAACGTCGCCAGCTGGTTTCCAGTGCTGGTCTTTGTTGGTGCCAGGGCACTGGGAAACGGCCTGAAAAAGGCCCCCTCAAAAAAAAACCGGCCAAAAAACAGACCATTTTTAAGGCCATTTTTGGACTGTTTTCAGGGCATTTTTCGGGCCTGATAAATGGCCTGAAAAGCAGCCTGAAAATGCCCCCAAAATGGCCTGAAAACAGCCAAAAAACAGGCATGCGTGCATCAGCTAGCTGATCTTTCGATTTCTAGCACATGCATGTGTGTTCTGGTTTGGGCCCTTGGTGCTGAAAAGGTTCACTATCACTGTCCTAGTGTAGGAAGTTAGCACCCACACCTCTCCTAGAAAAATGAAATATCCTGGGAAATATTGAAAAGGCAGAATATTATATTTCCCTGGATCAGAAATGGAGGAACATGTTTTTTAGGCAGGAAAGAGACTCACTCTTAATAGCCCCCACCTTTGTCAATGGGCCATTAAAATGCTTGGGCCAGTCTATTCTACATAACAAAGATCTCCCCCTTCAGCTCCAGTGTGATGGGATTAAGGCATGATAGAATTAGCCCTTTACCATCTCACCCCAGGGCACCTGGGAAGAAGGCAATCTTCAACCAAACTTGGACCTGCATGGCCCCCATGAGAGTCTAATTAGAATACAAGCTCAAGATCAAAGGTCAGAGAGGGCATAAAGGCAGGAACTTTCAGCATCTCGCTCTCTTTTTCTTCTTCACCCAACATCTGGAAGCATCTGATCCTCCTTTTCTGTTCAGGAGCTCACGCCATGCGATCCTGTCCACCATTAAACCACCTTTCCAAGCAGCCTCCGTGTCTCCAGTGTCTTTTTCCCCACTTGGAACTGAACCCAGATGGAAATTTCTTCCAACACTAGAATATTTCATTAGTGGGTGCTAAATTTCCTACAAAATATTGCATGATTTGTTTTTCTTGCAGCCCAAGATATCGTCTGCAGTTTTCTCCAAGCGAGGAGTGTCTAAAAAAAATCCAACTTTTAGGTTCTGAATCCACCTGTGAAACGCCTCTGTGCCATTTCTCTATTGGCTGAAGAAACTTCGGGGATGCTTCTCCTTCCAGCCCATTCGACCAGGCACTTCCCAGACTATTTGTGTTTATTTATTTTATTTTATTTAGTTTGCCACTCCTGTACAAGATCACAGGAATAAGTTATCTTGTGAAATATATTGGACTCCAACACCCATCACACTCAGCCAGCACGTGGGATTTGCAGCCCATCGCATCTGGAGAGGAACGGCTTCAAGTCCAGCAGACACCCACTTTAGATTCATCCATCTATCCATTGAACTACGTTTCCCGGCATCCCACTGGAAGGGCTTTTACTCCCCATCGGCCAACGAAACTCCTCCATTTCCAAGCCGCCGCAGAAACAGCGCCCTCTGCCGCCTCAGAAGCAGGCTTGGAGGAACGTTAAAATATCCGCGCCTAAAAAAAAAAAAACTCCACCTCCCAGCATTCCTCAGGGCGGGCGTGGCGAGGGCGGCTGCGCGGGAAGAGGGGCTGGGCTGAAGCGTGGGAGGGCGGCTGCGCGGGGAGAGGGGCGGGCCTTAAACGTGGCAGGGCGGATTATGTCCATTCTGTCAGCAAACCATGGCTGCGACAGTTGTTGGGGATCCTCCTTCGCTCGCTGTCGCCTCTTCCCGGCCGTCGGGGGATGCCGACTCGGGGTCCCCTCACATAGCGGCGCTGATCCTGGCTCGAGGCGGCAGCAAAGGGATCCCGCTGAAGAACATTAAGCTCCTGGCTGGCGTCCCGCTGATTGGCTGGGTACTGAGGGCAGCCCTGGACTCCGGCGCCTTCCAGAGGTCTGCGCATGCGCGAATGTCAACGTTCTTTCTCCCACTCCCGGTTTTTTTTTAATGAAGCGACAGTTCTTTTGTCTGCAACAGAAACTTCCGGCTTGCAATGCGATTCCTTAAGGAATTTCGTGCAATTTCATGATCAAAGCGTAACACAGGGCTTAATTGTCGTTATTAGAAAGCACGCGCTCTCAGAATCAGTAAAATCTAGGATGGGCTTTTGGGTGGGGTGGCTTTTTAAATATATCTTGCAAAAGTTTCCAGCAGGTGTGGGTATAGAGATATATTGTTAATTTCATAGCATGGTGCAAATTGCTTATTTGTACCCTATGACTATCATTAAGTGCTGGACCTTATGATTCTTGACGAATGTATCTTGTCTTTTTATGTACACTGAGAGCAAACGTACCAAAGACAAATTCCTTGTGTGTCCAATAGCAGTTAGACTTATATACCGCTTCATAGGACTTTCAGCGGTTTACAGAGTCAGCATATTGCCCCCCACAGTCTGGGTCCTCATTTCACCCACCTCGGAAGGATGGAAGGCTGAGTCAACCTTGAGCCGGTGAGATTTGAACCGCCAAACTGCAGCTAAGCAGTCAGTTGAAGTGGCTGCAATACTGCACTCTAACCACTGCGCCACCTCGGCTCAAGTGTCCAGTCACACTTGGCCAATAAAGAATCCTATTCTCTTCTACTCTATTCTATTCTATATCAGGTGGGATGAAGGCTTATAGGGTTTTATGTTGGGGGTTTTTAAATACAAGCTGCAGGGAATCACCCATGCGTGAGTTGGGCAGCTACTTGTCAGCAAAGTTGAGAAAATCGTCATTTTCATTCCAGTTTATTAAAAAGATTTTTTTTAAAAAAATGGCAATCAAGTCAAATGTTGAATGAAATATCTATAATAAATTGTGAGGCTTCACTTATGGTGCACCCTTTATATGCTTTGTAGGTAGTCCCTGACTTATGACCACGATGGAGTCCACATTTTCTACTGTTAAGTCAGACGGTTGTTAAGTGGCCCATTTTATGACTTTTTGCCACCGTTGTTAAGTGGATCGTGCGGTGATTAAACGGCTCTGGCTTTCCCCCCCCTGACTTTGCTTGCAGAAAGTCAACTGGAAAGGTGACTCATGGTGACCACATGACCCCAGGGCAGTGCAACCCTCATAAATACATGCCAGTTACCAAGTGTCCAAATTTTGATCGTGTGACCATGGGGATGCTGCAACGGTCATAAGTGTGAAAAATCAGAATCGGGAGAGAGCTGGAAGGGACCTTGGAGATCTTCTAGTCCAGCCCTCCTGTTCAAGCAGGAGATCTTATACCGTTTCAGACAACCGGCTGTCCAGTCTCTTCTTAAAAACCTCCAGTGATGAAGCACTCACAATTTCTGGAGGCAAGTTGGGTGATCATAAATGACTAAGTTTCTTTTTTCCAGTGCCGTTGTAACTTCAAACCGTCACCAAAGGAATGGTTATAAGTCAAGGACTACCGGTGTAATTATTTAATTAAATGTACAGTATGGGCTCTCCAACACCAGTTCATTTATTAAATCTACTTGTTTAAAGAAATACTTGCAAGGTTGCGCTTTCTGCTTCATCGAAGAGGGTATTCAGTTTATTATAAGAGCCCGGATGGCGTAGTGGTTACAGTGCAGAGGTGGGTTGCTCCCGGTTCGGCCCGGCTCAGGCGAACCGGAAGTAACAGCGGCGGGAGGCTCCCCCCACCCGCCCAGACACTTCTGTGCATGCGCACAAGCGAACCGGTAGTAAAAAAAAAAGTGGAACCCCGCCACTGTTACAATGCAATTTTGCAGGCTGACTTGGCCAACTGTCAGTAGTTCGATCCTGACCGGCTCAAGATTGACTCAGCCTTCCGAGGTAGGTAAAATGAGGACCCAGATTGTTGGGGGGGCCATAGGCTGACTCTGAAAAAACCGCTTAAGAGAGGGCTGTAAAAGCACTGTGAAGCCGTATAGAAGTCTAAGTGCTATTGCTATTTCTATTTCAGAGCGGGGGGGGGGGGGGTTGATTGGGAATTGAAACTAATCCATATATTTTCAGATTGTTTCTCTGAGGTAGATAGAAGTATCTTCCTATTCTGCTTCCTTCTTGAGGGAAAAACAGAAAGTTAAGTTTTTGCGGAGACTGTGCAGCACTTGGTATAAAAGGGTGAAAAGTATTTCAAAGCGTATGTGGGCAAAAAGATAGAACCAGTCTGTCCACCTTAAATTAAACAGCAGTAAATGTACGTTTTGAAGAGAGAGAAAATGCAGCAGACTTACAGCATTGCAGAGGGTGCTAGATGTATGCCTTAATATCCCCCAAGGACTCTCTTTTTTGCCTCCAAATCTGAAGTGCTGCACAATCTTTCTGTTTGCAAACATGATCTGCCCATTTTACAGATTGGAAAATTGAGGCCAAAAACCCTTCGTGATTTTCCTAGAGGTCTTTGGTTGAAGAGAATGCTTTTAACTATTTGCTTTTCCAAAAAAGGTTCAGTGGGGTGGGTGGGATACGAGATAAAGAATTGACTCATATCTCAAGGCTTGTCGTGTTGTGTCACAGCTTCCCTAACGGGCCAACAATATTGCTGCTCCCTTTGTCTACCCACAGTGTATGGATTTCCACAGATCACGATGAAATTGAGAAAATTGCCAAGCAGTTTGGAGCTCAGGTTCACCGGAGGACCTCGGAAGTGTCTAAAGATTCTTCTACCTCTTTGGATACCATTGTGGAGTTTCTCCAATATCACGAGGGTATGTTGGTGCTTTTTTAAAAAAGTATTGCTTTGGCAGATCTTTCAGCTTTCATTCTCTGGATTTGAATGCAGGTATGTGTGAAGTTTCCAGAAGATGACCTAATTAATTTACGAGCCTCGAGACAAAGTTCAAAAGAAATCCATTCATTTATTAGGATCAACATTTTGGCATGTTCTTCTGTGGAGCCAAAACTGATTTCCAGTTAATGGCCTTTGCACTTTACCCCTAACTCTCAGTCTGTGTCATAAATCATATCCACCAATGAAGTTGTAGAAATATGAGATCCGACTCTGGCTAAAAGTATGCATGGAATCCTCCCTCCAATGTCAAATTTGATAATAGTCATGGTAACGCTTTACAAATTGACAGTATCTCTAGTTTAATTTAAAAAGGGACTAGGGATGATATGATAGCCGGATTCCAATATCTGAGGGTGTCAGAGTTTTGCAGCGTGACTATTGTTATGAGATAAACCCAGGAGCACAGCACAGCACACAGCACACAAAGCCTTTAGACAATTGACAGTGGTTGACAATTGACAGAGAGATAGAGATCGCTCCTTATCTCCTCCGTGTTTTTCTCTCATGACTCCAGAGGTTGACGTCGTAGGAAACATTCAAGCAACTTCCCCTTGCCTGCATCCCACCGACCTCATCAAAGTGGTCAAAATGATCCGTGAGGATGGCTTTGACTCAGTCTTTTCAGTCGTGCGGCGGCACCAGTTCAGATGGAGTGAAGTTAAAAAAGGAGGTAAGGGAGGGGCATCTTTCGGACTGGAAATTATTGCTTATAAAAACTTCAGATTGATTGGCCTCAAACAAGCTGGCTCCCTCGGCAAAGAAATGGAGATGATCACCATTCCCCTAGAGCCGTGATGGCGAACGTATGGCATGCAAAACCTTCTCTGTGGGCACATACACCGTCGCCAGCTGCTTTTTACGGGCGCCGGAGCACCAGAAAATGGCCAAAAAACAGATCATTATTCTGGACATTTTTGAACTGTTTTCAGGCTGTTTTTCATGTCATTTTCAGGTGGTTTTCAGGCTGTTTTCAACCTACAAACAGCCTGAAAATGGCCCCCCAAATACCCAGGAAATTGGTTATTTCCGGACCATTTCATGCCGTTTTCCAGGCAGTTTTCAGGCAGTTTTCCAGGCCATTTCAGGCTGTTTTCCAGGCCATTTCATGCCGTTTTCCAGGCCATTTCATGCCGTTTTCCAGGCCATTTCAGGCTGTTTTCCAGGCCATTTCATGCCGTTTTCCAGGCAGTTTTCAGGCTGTTTTCCAGGCCATTTCATGCCGTTTTCCAGGCCATTTCAGGCTGTTTTCCAGGCCGTTTCATGCCGTTTTCCAGGCAGTTTTCAGGCAGTTTTCCAGGCCATTTTCATGCCGTTTTCCATGTCGTTTTCCAGGCCATTTCAGGCTATTTTCCAGGCCATTTTCATGCCATTTTCCAGGCCGTTTTCTAGGCCATTTCAGGCTATTTTCCAGGCCATTTCAGGCTGTTTTCCAGGCCATTTCAGGCTGTTTTCCAGGCCATTTTCAGGCCGTTTTCCAGGCCATTTCAGGCTGTTTTCCAGGCCATTTTCATGCCATTTTCCAGGCCGTTTTCTAGGCCATTTCAGGCTATTTTCCAGGCCATTTCAGGCCGTTTTCCAGGCCATTTCAGGCTGTTTTCCAGGCCATTTTCAGGCCGTTTTCCAGGCCATTTCAGGCTGTTTTCCAGGCCATTTTCATGCCATTTTCCAGGCCGTTTTCTAGGCCATTTCAGGCTATTTTCCAGGCCATTTCAGGCCGTTTTCCAGGCCATTTCAGGGTGTTTTCCAGGCCATTTTCAGGCCATTTTCCAGGCCATTTCATGCTGTTTTCCAGGCTGTTTTCATGCTGTTTTCCAGGCCTTTTTCATGCCATTTTTCATGCTGTTTTTCATGCCGTTTTCCAAGCCATTTTCAGGCTGTTCTTTTGCTTTCTGGAGCTCTGGCGCACGTACGCATGCCTGCACGTTCACATACCTTCCAGTTTGGGCACTCAGTGCCAAAAAGCTTCACCACCCGTGCCCTAAAGTCAGACATAGAATAGAATTCTTTAGAATTACAGTGGCACCAAATCCATCTTTTCACACGCCCCCCCCCGCCCTTGTTGTTTTAACAGTCTGTGAAGCGACCGTCCCTCAAAATCTGAATCCTGCCAAGCGCCCTCGGCGACAGGACTGGGATGGCGAACTTTATGAAAACGGATCGTTTTACTTTGCCAAAAGAGCCTTGATTGAAAAGGGATATTTGCAGGTGGGTGCGCCAATCCTGTTCGTCCCTCTTTTGCCGCAACGCTTCTGAGTTCGGTTTCTGAAGACGTTAACGTATTTTTCAGAGTATAAGATGCACCAAAGTTTCGAAGAGGCAAATTTTTTTTTTAAAAAAAGGGTTTTGCACTCTGAAACCTCCCCCAAATGGCCTGATTTTCGTGGAAATGGCCCATTTTTTCCCCAAAGGTGCTACTTACCACCCATAAAGCCCTCCATGGTAGTGGATCTGAGTACTTGAGAGACCGCCTCCTGCCAATTACCTCCTTACGATCTATTAGATCACACAAGATTAGGCCTCCTCCAAGTTCCATCCGCCAGTCAGTGTCGACTGGCAACTACGCGGAGAAGAGCCTTTTCAGTAGTAGCTCCGACCCTTTGGAACGATCTCCCCATGGAGATTTGTACCCTCACCACCGTCCAGACCTTCCGCACAGCCCTCAAGACCTGGCTATCCCGTCAGGCCTGGGGATAAAGATTGTAATCCGTCCCCACCCGAATGATGAATGAATGTTGTGTTCTATTTTTACTTATGTATTGTTTTATGTCTTACTGTCTTGTATTCCCCTCCCCATAAATTGTAAGCCGCCCTGAGTCCCCTCAGGGAAAAGGGCGGCCTATAAATAATAAACCATAAACCATAAAAGAAAGGCATGAAAATAGCCTTTAGGGGGCTTGCAGAATGTTCCTGGGGGGGTGCCCCCACCCCCAAACATGAGCAAAAAATGGCTCATTTTTTGCAAAAAGAGGTCATTCTTTTTCAAAAAAAATTGCATGCATAGCCTTTAGGAGGCTTATAGAGTACTGCTGGGGTGGGGGGGAATTGAGCAAAAAAAAACCTTAGAGCTACAGAGCTAAGACCCGCCCAGGCTCTAAAGCGTTCTAGCTCTCATTGAGTGATCTTGTTGCTATGCCCCATTTCAGTTCATGAATATACTCTGACAGTATCTTCTGCGTCTTACTGGGTCTAGAAGATAATGATCTATAATGTTAATCTAGAGCCGTGGTGCCGCAGCGGCTAGAGTGCAGTATTGCAGGCTGAATCTGCCCACTGCCAGCAGTTCGATCGTGACCGGTTCATGGTTGGCTCTGCCTTCCATCCTTCCAAGGTCGACAAAACGGGACCCAGATTGATGGGGGGCAATATGCTGAATCTGTAAACCGCTTAGAGAGGGGCTGTGAAACATTATGAAGCGATATATAAGTCTTAAGTTCTATTGCTACTGCTATCTTTCACAGCTTCAGGGTCTTTAACACGGTCACAGGTCTTTCACTCCATGACGTTCTAAAAGGTGGGTGAAAAAAGGAGATTTGCTTGCAAATTGGGCTGGAATGCAATTTCTGTCTCTCCTCTGCAGACCTGTGCCCGTACATAACCCCTGTGGAAACCCTGGCCCGCGTTCAGGATGTGCCCTCTGGTGTGGGCATGGATGGTTGACTGACGCATGCTTTCATTTTTACTTAGGGCGGGAAAATGGCGTACTACGAAATGCGAGCCGAGCACAGCGTGGACATAGATGTGGATATAGATTGGCCCATCGCGGAGCAACGGGTCCTAAGGTAAGCACCAAAACTGGTTTCCTCGGATGGTTGCGGTGATGTTCTCCTCCTTTAACAGAATAGAATAGAATTCTTTATTGGCCAAGTGCGATCGGACACACAAGGAATTTGTCTTTGGTGCATAGGCTCTCAGTGTACATAAAAAGACAAGATACATTTGTCAAGAATCAATAAGGTACAACACTTAAGGATAGTCATAGGGTACAAATAAGAAATCTCGTAGTTCTAGGGTGTACCATCAGCAGGACAAAGAGGTACCCTTGTGGAGTTCTTGGTGCTCTCTGAACTTGGTTGTTTTCTTGCAGACGTTTCATTACCCAACTAGGTAACGTCATCAGTGCTTGAAGGGAATGCAGTTAAGCTACCTTCTAGTACTGGTGCTCTTTACTTAGCTGGGTAATTAAACGTCTGCAAGCTCAGAGAGCACCAAGGACCCCTGATTTCAATCCTGACCTACAAAAGGATCTTTTCTCTAGATACCCTTGTTCAAGAACAGGTCCATATACCGTATTTTTCAGAGTATAAGTTGCACCTTTCCCTCCCCCCCCCCCCAAAAAAAGAGGGTGAAAATCTGGGTGTGTCTTATACACTGAATACAGCATTTTTGGCCTCTCGAAACTCCGCCCCCTTTGCAAAAACGTATGTGCAGAGGGTTTGGGACTCCTGCAAAGTGCTCCTGGGGGCTGGGGAGGGCAGAAATTAGCAAAACATAGGCCGGGTTTTGCTCGTTTGTCCCCCCCCCCCCAGCCCCCAAGAGCACTTTGCAGGAGTCCCAAACCCTCTGCATGCCCCGTTTTTCACAAAAAAACGAGCCATGCAGAGGATTTGGGAGGTCTGCAGAGTGCAAAAACTTTTTTTTTTAAATTTACCTCTTCAAAATCTTGATGCGTCTTATACTCCGAAAAATACGTTAAGTTGAAGAGAAGGATGGATGTAGCTCCCAAATAAATATTAGTCTTACTTTATTTGGCAAGATTTCTGCTCTTCTAAGGGTTCCAGGCAATGTACCTATCTGTCCTCCAGCATTATCTTCGCAATAAGCAAGATATGTCAGGCAGACAGAAGGACTGATTCAAGGACATCCCAGTGAGATTTCATGTTTGAGGCTGGACTAGAACTTTGAGTCCCTCTGATCTTAGCAACATATGTGAATCGTAGGCACCCACATGCAGAAAAACTAGTAGGCTGCAGAAATTTCCTGACAATTAGAACAATCAATCAGTGGAGCGACTTCCCTCCAGAGGTTGTGATTACTCCGCCACTGGAGTTAACCACTGGCAGTTTTGGCAGTGCGACCAGTACTTTATTATGAGATAAACCCAGGAGCAAAACACAGCATACAGAGCCTTCAGACGGTTAATAATGGTTTATATATATACACAGAAATATATGCAAACATTTACATGCAGAGATAAATCCTTTACCAGCTACGAATACAAGGAGAGAAATGAAATACACGATGAGAGAGAGAAACTCCCTCTAATAGTCACCTATATAGAGACTTGTGTGGACCTCCCATCAGAGTCTTAAAGAGGCGATGCCTGTATTGCTGAAATCATCCTCATTGCATCAGGTCGAATACCCATTTGTCCAGAATGATAGAAAGTCTCCTGCTTGAGCAGGAGTTGGACTAGAAGACCTCCAAGGTCCCTTCCAACTCTGTTATTCCGTTACCTCCTCAAGGGGAACCATGCATTCTTTTTTCCTCTTGGTCTTCCAGCCTTCTTCTTGCCCATAGAATGCAACATAAGTAAACTGGGTGGTCCCCACCCCCCACCCCGCTTTACCACGATTGTAAACCATATTTCCAGATACGGCTATTTTGGGAAGGAGACCTTAAAGGAAGTGAAGCTTCTGGTTTGTACCATTGATGGATGCCTCACCACCGGTCACATCTACATCTCCGAAGATGGGAAAGAGATGGTTTCCTATGATGTCAGAGATGCGGTTGGAATCAGTCAGCTTCAGAAAAGAGGCGTCGAGGTACATCTTAATTATCGTCTTTGGGGATAGATTTTTAGGAGAAGGATTTCACAAAATTTCTTTGCCCTTTATTGGAAAGGAGGTGGACTTTTAATTTTCATGGGGGGGGGAGGGGGGAGGCCAAAATGTCAAAACATGTCCCCGTTGCTCGAGTGTATGGAGACATCATGGAGACGGTGAGAGCGGAAGGGACTTACCCTTATCCCCAGAGCTTGGGTGGGGCTTCTAAAAGCCTTTCGTTCGTCCAGGTGCGGCTGATCTCCGAGAGGGACTCTTCCACCAAGGCGGTCTTCACCTCGAAGTTGGGCTGCCCCGCGGAAGTCGGGGTGATAGACAAGCTGGGTGTCGTGGAGAAATGGCGGAAGGCCATGGGGTTGTGCTGGAAGGAGGTGGCATATTTAGGTGAGGCCCTTTCCGAATGCGATTGCTGATTGCGTTGGCTCTGCTGGAAGTTTCCGGAAAAGTTGGCTTCCTCGAACGAGGTTTCCGTTTTTCTGCTTTATGTTTCAGCTGCTTCATTATTTCCTCGGCGGATGGTTTTTGAGTTTCTCTCAATCATTGGAAGCAGAAAAGAGAGCAGGTAGTCCTCGGCTTACAACCATAATTGAGCCTAAATTTTTGGTGGTTAAGTAAGATACTTGTTTTACCTTAACAAACTGCGGCAAGAAAGGTCGGGGTTGGGGAAAATCTCGCTTAACCAATGTCTTACTTAACCACCTACATTTTGGGCTCGATTGTGGTCGTAAGTCGAGGACTATCTGTATATGACTGAAACTGAAGGACTTGGAGGTCCTTAAAGAGAGTCCCATCCTCACTGATCTGATCGAGAACAGCAAGTTCATTTTTACCTCAGATAGTATGGAATAAAGCAATGTTTTAAAATCTTGGCAACTTGGAAGATGTTTGGACTTCAACTCCCAGAATTCCCCAGTCAAACAGTATGCTGGGAATTGAAGTTCACAATTGTGGGTGTAATTCGAGGACTGCCTGTACATCAAATCATCTTTTATATTCAAAATCAGTTTTCAGAATGACTACAACCCAAGGCTTTTAAGAGTCTGGCCCTTGGTTTCCAATCCCACCATTTATTTTCAATTATCATATTTTTCGGAGTATAAGACGTAGCAATAGCAATAGCAATAGCAGTTAGACTTATATACCGCTTCATAGGGCTTTCAGCCCTCTCTAAACAGTTTACAGAGTCAACATATTGCCCCCAACAATCCGGGTCCTCATTTTACCCACCTCGGAAGGATGGAAGGCTGAGTCAACCCTGAGCCGGTGAGATTTGAACAGCCGAACTGCAGAACTGCAGTCAGCTGAAGTAGCCTGCAGTGCTGCATTTAACCACTGCGCCACCTCGACGTACCCACCCCTGCAAAAAAGAGGGTGAAAATCTGGGTGCGTCTTATACACTGAATACAGCATTTTTGGCTTCCCGAAACCTTGCTCCCTTTGCAAAAATGGCCATGCATAGCCTTTAAGAGGCTTGTAGAGTGCTTCTGGGGGCTGGGGAGGGCAAAAATGAGCAAAAAATGGGCCGTTTTTTGGTCGTTTTTCCCCGTCAGCCCCCAGGAGCACTCTACAAGCCTCCTAAAGGCTATGCATGCCCTTTTTTGACAAAAAATGGGCTCGTTTTCGTGAAAAACGGGCCGTTTGTGGGAGGTCTGCACAGTGCAAAAACTTTTTTTAAAAAATTTTTTTTTGCCTCTTCAACATCTTGGTGCATCTTATACTCCGAAAGATACGGTATCTCAGAAACGCCTCTAACAACGTTTAACCGATTAAAAACGATTTAAAAACCGTGATTGTTCACCGAAGGTGCTTTTTCTTCTCCCGTCACCGCAGGAAATGAAGACTCGGATGTGGAGTGTCTCAAGAAAGCCAGCATGAGCGCCGTCCCTGCGGACGCTTGTCCGGCTGCACAGAAAGCGGCGAGCTACATCTGCAGGTCCAATGGCGGCCGCGGGGCCGTTCGGGAGTTCGCCGAGCACATCATCCTTTTGATGGAAAAGGTGAATTCGGCTGGAAAAAACTTGGGCCGAACAAGCTAGCGAAGTCGCCTCCAAGCAGCGTCTCTGCGAGAGACGGAGTTCTTCTTGGTTGATTTGCTGGGGGGTGTCTTTCCTCTGCTTGGCTTTTGACATTTCCAGGATCCAAAAAAGGACCCCGACGAGAATCTTTAAAATATCTGCTTTATTATTATTATTATTATTGCACGGGTGACGGAATCGTTACTGAATTGACGCAGAGCCAAAGTGGCAGGAAAACCCAAGAAATCCAAAGACACGTTATTGCCGGACATGTCAGTGGAGATTCTCGTTCATCCAGGTCATGTAAGGTGCTTTTTTTTTTCCCAAGAGGCAACTGGACTTTCTTCGATTTTCTTCTGAAGACATTTCGCTTCTCATCCAAGGAGCTTCTTCAGCTCTGACCGGATGTGTGGGGAATGGAAGGATTGATACTCCTTGCAGACAGCTGGTCCGTTGCATCCTTTTTGAGAGTCGTTGACGCCACCTGGAGGTTTATCCGCGTCTTTAGGATCACCTGAGTGGTGCAAATGGTTCCTGTAGTCTGCCATTTTTTTTCCACCTCTGGAAATCCATTCCCACTTCCACACCATTCAAAGGGTGTTCATCCCAAATTGTACAGCTAAAAGTCTGTAGAGATTCTCCGTGGAGCCTTCTAAGAGCCGAGGTGGCGCAGTGGTTAAATGCAGCACTGCAGGCTACTTCAGCTGACTGCAGTTCTGCAGTTCAGCGGTTCAAATCTCACCGGCTCAAGGTTGACTCAGCCTTCCATCCTTCCGAGGTGGGTAAAATGAGGACCCGGATTGTTGTTGGGGGCAATATGCTGACTCTGTAAACCGCTTAGAGAGGGCTGAAAGCCCTATGAAGCGGTATATAAGTCTAACTGCTATTGCTATTGCTATTCTCGGAACTGTGGGAAGGACTGTGTTGTAGAGTGGAGAGAGATGATGTCATATCCCACCCCCCTCTGTTCAGTTTCGACATAGATGGCCCCTCTTTGACTCCCTGTTTCAAACCAGCTGTCTGCAAGGAGTATCATTCCTTCCATTCCCCACCACCCAGTCAGAGCTGAAGAAGCTTCTTGGATGAGAAGCAAAACGTCTTCAAAGAAAAAAAAAACCAGTTGCCTCTTGAAAAAAAATATTGCCGGACACGTTTCCTAGAAGGCTTGAAAAGTTTACAGCCTTATTCCGATTTTTTTTTTTAATTATTAAATTATCTTAGGTTTGTTTCTTGACTTGTTTGTTTTTGAAGCCTTATCATTCAGGCCAGGGGTCTTCAAACCTGGCAACTTTAAGACTTGTGGACTTCGAACTCTCAGAATTCTCCAGCCAGCTCTGCTGAGAGTTGAAGTCCCCAAGTCTTAAAGTTGCCAGGTTTGAAGACCCCTGATTTAGGCAAAAATAAGTTTGTTAAAAATAGAAGCACTAGGAAAAAATGCTGTTGTTTTTTTTAAAATTCTGGCTACAGTGCCATGCCATTGTATAAGGCAGTGTTTCCCAACCTTGTCAACTTGAAGATGTCTGGACTTCAACTCCCAGAATTCCCCAGCCAGCATTCGCTGGCTGGGGAATTCTGGGAGTTGAAGTCCGGACATCTTCAAGTTGACAAGGTTGGGAAACACTGGTCTAAGGAACCGATGACCGTGTACGGACATCAAATGGAACTTAATATTTTGCCAGAGGGGGTCTTCTAATTTCTGAAGTCTCCCGACCGGTAGGAGTATACCTTCTTGATTTTATGTTCAAGATTCTCCATAACAAGCTTTCTTTTAGGCTGTCCCTCTAGGTTGGCTCCTCTAAGCCAACATGTCTCCATCTTGGCAACTTTCAGACGTATGGATTTCAACTCCCAGAATTCCCCACTCAAGCCATGTTGACTGGGGAATTCTGGGAGTTGAAGTCCATAGGTCTTAAAATGGACGAGGTTGAGAAATGCTGCTCTAAGCTGAATCACACAGGTGATAATATCCTGTCACCTGTTCAGTTGAAGAGCATCAACTTTGGAGAGGGGTCTGAAGTTGCAAATAATAATCAAGGAGTGGGGAAAGGCAGGGGCAGGGCAGTGATGCTGACTGGTCAGAGTCCTATCATTTCCTTTCCTGAATTTGAGGAGGACAGATTCGAGCAGGTGGTCAATCTTTAAAGGTTTATGGGCCACCGGGAATGATAAAAGACTTCCGTTGTGAATTCCTTGAGGTGGACTTGTTGATGGGATGACCCAGCTCATCTGCTCGGCTGCATTGCTGAGCAAAGTCTTCTTCTGAGCTGCTTGACACAAGTTCTCCCCCTGATATTGCACCTTCCTCCCCCAGGCCCTGGTATTCAGCCGGTTTCGGACCGGTTAGCAGAAATCGCAGGTTGGCCCTCCCCCCCTAGCCCCGGCTCTATGCCGTCCTATTTAGGCAAATTTTTGAGGCTGGGCACATGCGCAGACTAGCGGTGCTGAATTGTGGCCCTTTTATGACTTATGGGCTGGGGGACTTCAACTCCCAGAATTCCAGAATGACCCTTTTATGACTGGTTGACTTCAACCCCCAGAATTCCAGAATGACCCTTTTATGACTGTTTGACTTCAACTCCCAGAATTCCAGAATGACCCTTTTATGACTGGTTGACTTCAACTCCCAGAATTCCAGAATGACCCTTTTATGACTGGTTGACTTCAACTCCCAGAATTCCAGAATGACCCTTTTATGACTGGTTGACTTCAACTCCCATAATGACCCTTTTATGACTGGTTGACTCAACTCCCAGAATTCCAGAATGACCCTTTTATGACTGGTTGACTTCAACTCCCAGAATTCCATAATGACCCTTTTATGACTGGTTGACTTCAACTCCCATAATGACCCTTTTATGACTGGTTGACTCAACTCCCAGAATTCCAGAATGACCCTTTTATGACTGGTTGACTTCAACTCCCATAATGACCCTTTTATGACTGGTTGACTCAACTCCCAGAATTCCAGAATGACCCTTTTATGACTGGTTGACTTCAACTCCCAGAATTCCTGGCTCAAGAATTCTGGGAGTTGAAGTCCACCAGTCGAAAAAAGGCCATCGTTCTTCCCCTCTGCCCTAGACAGTGATCTGAGGTGATCCCGTTTTTTGTAGATCCGATCTTTTGCACCTGGTGCCCTTCTGTTCTCTTGAGAGCAGCCATTGGATAATGAAGGAATATCTTTAGGAAATTAAAAAAAGCACTTAATGAGAGATGGAAATCGGGTGTTTTTCTTCCCCTTGCTACCTCAGATTCGGGGGGAGGGCCCAGTAAGATGGCAGCAGAACATTCCCATGTTCAGTTCAAACTTGTAGCACCCAAAACGTGCCTATTCTGAAGGAAAGACATGGCAAGGCTCATGTCCATGACCGTTGCAGTGTCCCGGGGCCAACTTTTTGTGCCCTCCTGGCAACTAAGATGGAAGCCAGATTCATTTAACCACCAGATTGCTAAGTTAACAAGTGCGGTGTTCAGAACTTTGGCAGCAAGAACGGTCATAAAATGGAGCAAAACTCACTTAAGAACTGTCTTGCTTAGGAAACAAGTATGTTGGGCTCAGCTGTGGTCGTACACATTACGCCCGAATCCAACCACGCGGGTTGGCTTCACCTCACACGCTAAGACTTATCAAAGCTCAGAAAGCTTTGCGTGTTCCCGGACTGTATCTGTGAGCTCTTTAACTTTAAGGCAGGGGTGTTCAAAGTTGGGAGCTTTAAGACTTGCAGACTTCAACTCCCAGAATTCCCCAGCCAGCTGGGGAATTCTGGGAGTTGAAGTCCACAAGTCTTAAAGTTTCCAAGTTTGAACACCCCTGCTTTAAGGTGATTGAATCATCTCATCTAGAGCCGAGGTGGCGCAGTGGTTAGGGTGCAGTACTGCAGGCCACTTCAGCTGACTGTTATCTGCAGTTCAACGGTTCAAATCTCACCGGCTCAAGGTTGACTCAGCCTTCCATCCTTCCGAGGTGGGTGAAATGAGGACCCAGACTGTGGGGGCGATATGCTGACTCTGTAAACCGCTTAGAGAGGGCTGAAAGCCCTATGAAGCGGTATATAAGTCTAACTGCTGTTGCTACTGCTATCTGCTGTTGCAATTATTTATTTCATTATTAGGCCACATTATTATTGTCCGACTAAATCGATGGCCTAAAACGAGTTTCCTGAGTCAACTGTACATCCGGTAATCTGTTATTTACAGGTGGTGAATGGTGTTTGTTTTTTTAAAATATCCCAGGACTCTAATTTTTGTGTTTTTGATTATTTTTTAAAATCTGTGTTGAAGATCAATTGTGATTCCTTTTTGTTGTTGTTTACTTTTCAGTGGGCTTGGGGGCTTTATACCCCCCCCCAACTCAGAAGGGGAGGATAACTAAATGAAATTTTGGGTAAATAAATTGGTGCCCTTTTTTTTCAATCATGCTTTTTTTCAAGTTTCCTCTTATTAGCTTTTTGAAGAAAGGTAGATGTCAGGCATATGGAGCATCTACAGAGAAGGTATGAAAAGTCGCAATGACACTCACTATATTGTGATTTTTGGTTTTCCCCCCAGTTCCACCTTCTAGAGCAGAGGTCTCCAACCTTGGCAGCTTTAAGACTTGTGGACTTCAAGCTTTGCTGGCTGAGGAATTCTGGGAGTTGAAGTCCACAAGTCTTAAAGTTGCCAAGATTGGAGACCCCTGCTCTAAAGGACATCTCTGGCAGGAATGTTATGGGCTGTCTCTTCCTTCTCTGAAGGAAGGTGAGAAGACCTTGAGCTAGAAATGTTCTCTCTAGCTATTTGCAGTTGGACCCAAGGAGAATTTCCATGCAATACCGTTTGTGTTACCTTCCCACCGAAGTGGTACCTGTTGATCTACTCACGCTTGCCTGCTTTCAGATTGCTAGATGGGCAGGCGCTGAGCTGAGAAACGGAAGCTCACCCGTCACCCGTCACTCAAGCAGTTGTACCCAAGGAGAATTTCCATGCAATACCATTTTTGTTACCTTCCCACCGAAGTGGTACCTATTGATCTACTCGCGCTTGCCTGCTTTCAGATTGCTAGATGGGCAGGCGCTGAGCTAAGAAACAGAAGCTCATCCGTCACTCGTCACTCAAGCCTTGAAGCTTTCAAGTGGGTAAGTTCAGCATCTTTAACCACTGAGCCACTGCACCCCCAAAATACAAATATTTAGAAGCCCTGCAACATTTCATGTCATGTCCTATTGTAAATACTGGCCAATTTAGCGGGCATGAATTATCTTGAGCTATGTGAATTGGTAAGGGATGCGGTGGCTCAGTGGCTAAGACTCTGAGCTTGTCGATCAGAAAGGTCGGCAGTTTGGCAGTTCGAATCCCTAGCACTGTGTAACGGAGTGAGCTCCCGTTACTTGTCCCAGCTTCTGCCAACGTAGCAGCTTGAAAGCACGTAAAAAATGCAAGTAGAAAAATAGGAACCACCTTTGGTGGGAAGGTAACAGTGTTCCATGCATCTTCGGCGTTTAGTCATGCTGACCACATGACCACGGAGACGTCTTTGGACAGCGCTGGCTCTTTGGCTTTGAAACGGAGATGAGCACTGCCCCCTAGAGTCAGGAACGATTAGCACATGTGCAAGGGGAACCTCTACCTTTAGCCCGTTGTTCACCCTTGTTTTATCTTTCACTTTAATATGCAAAATCAATTGCCTGTCCAAAAGAGATCTGGTGAAATCTGGACTAGGGGAAAAGAGCCAAATTTCTAATAATATATTAATGCTGGATGAAGGAATATCCCGATATGAATTAGAATAGCTGTTATTTAGATTAGAAGGATGAAATAGAACTTTGAAATAAGATAATATTCCCCTCTTAGGACTCAAATCACCTAAAAATGGTTTTTTGGGGAGGGGAGAAAAACAGACAAGAAACTGGTTTATAAATATGAAATATGAATATATTTATATATTTATATAATATCAGACTATCAAATGCCGCCTCTTCCGGATGCCGAGGTTCGATGCATTTTCTGGGAACTATGAATTCTGTTCAAATGCTTCTTTCCTGATTTGTCTTGTTGATTATTTATAAGTGTGAATAAAATGGAATCAAATAGGCTTTATTTTTTTTAAGACTCAAGGATTAAAAAAAAAAACTTGTACAACTGTATTGACGCTCTTCTTTCTTCCCAATGGAAACCAATACCGCACGATGAGTAACGGGTGATGAGTAACTTGCTCCGTGTTGCAGTGACAGATTCTGCTTCCATCTCAGCTTCCTATTTCTGATAATCCTCCAGTATTGAAATGTCCACCTTGATAGGAACCAATCAAGTGTTTAAGGATGCATTCACACAATAGGTTTAAGGGAGTTCACTGTGTTAGTCCTCAACTTACGACCATTTGTTTAGTGGATGTTTGAAGTTACAATGGCACTGAAATCTGTTTTTCACACTTACGACCATTGTAGCATCCCCATAGTCAGGTGATTAAAATTCAGGCGCTTGGCAATTGACTCATATTTATGACCATTGCAGTGTCCCGGGGTCGTACGATCCCCTTTTGTGACCCGACGAGCAAAATTTAACGAGGAAGCCGGGTTGTCTTCACAACCTGTGTTACTAACGTAACAGCTGCAGTGATCCACTTAACAGCAGTGGCAAGAAAGGTCCTGAAATGGGACAAAGCTCGTTTAACAAATGTCTCACTCAGCAACACACATTTTGCGCTGAGCCACGGTGGGGCAGTGGTTAGAGTGCAGTACTGCAGGCTACTTCTGCTGCCTGCCGGCTGTCAGCAGTTTGGCAGTTCAAATCTTACCAGGGTCAAGGTTGACTCAGCCTAGAATAGAATGTAGAATAGAAAATATAGAATTAGAATAGAATAAAAATTCTAGGATAGAATAGAATGTAGAATAGAAAATATAGAGTAGAATAGAATGAATAGAAAATATTGAATAACTAGAATGTAGAATAGAATGTAGAATAGAAAATATAAAATAGAATGTAAATAGAATTAGAATAGAATAAAAAATCTAGAATAAAATAGAATAGAAAATTAGAATAGAATGTAGAATAGAAAGAATAGAATAAAAATTCTAGACTAGAATAGAATGTTGAATAGAAAATATAGAATTATAATAGAATAGAATGTAGAATAGAAAAATAGAATGGAATAGAATTAGCATAGAATAAAAATTAGAATAGAAAATCTAGAATAGAATGTAGAATAGAAAATATAGAATTAGAATAAAAATTCTAGAATAGAATGTAGAATAGAAAATATAGAATAGAATGTAGAATAGAAAATATAAAATAGAATGTAAATAGAATAGAATTAGAATAGAATAGAATAAAAATCTAGAATAAAATAGAATAGAAAATATAGAATAGAATAGAATGGGAATAGAGATTTTATAACAGATCTTTTACAGCTCTATTCTGATTGATCGATTTGAATCTTTGCCCTGGATCAATCAGCACATCTTTATGATGAAAGGTCTATAACAAACGTAGATATTGCAGAATGTGTGGAAATTCACCTATTATAGCAAAGGCTCCCCAGTACAACTAGACTGTGGGCCACAATCTGACAGTAAAAACACTGGAGCGTGTTGCTTTATCTATTGGGTAGAGGAATCTCACGCACGCACGTCCATCCGCGTCTGAAGATGGGCCAAGAAAACCACAAGCCTGCAATTCCATTCTATCTCGCTAGATGGTGCTAAAAAAAGCTTTAAACTTTCATGGGGAAACAGAGCTGAGCCATGATTTTGTGCAATTTTCATCATCTGCCCTTTAGCAGGCCCAGGTAATTCCTGGCTTTAGTTTATCTGCAAAAAAACAACAACAAATGAATAAATAGTTGTCTGAGCTTGATCTTGCAGTCCTAAGTGGACAATCACATAAATATGAGCCAGCAGTGTGCTTTTGCAGTTACCCAAAAATGCCAACTGAGTGATTAGCTTCATTAACAGAGGGATAAAACTGCATGAAATGTTAGGACCACTTTATAATGCCTTGATAAGATCCCACTTGGGACACTGAATCTGGTTTTGATCACCACGATATAAAAAAGAGATCGAGTCTCTAAAAAAGAGTTCAGAGAAGAGCAACAAAAATAAGGAGACTGGAGGCTAATATGAAAATACCCAATTGCTACAATTGGGTATTTTCACTTTAATGAATGAATTAATTAAAGGGACGCCATGGCTCAGTGGCTAAGACGCTGAGCTTGTTGATCAGAAAGGTTGGCAGTTCGGAGGTTCGAATCCCTAGCGCCGTGTAACAGAGTGAGCTCCCGTTTCTTGTCCCAGCTTCTGCCAACCTAGCAGTTCGAGAGCATGTAAAAAGGCAAGTAGAAAAATGGCCCTCCCGACCTCCGTTTTTGTTGGCAGAGCGCTCAGGCAGCCACGGGCGCCCTCGACATCAAGCTGGCCACACCCACCCTGGCCATGCCCACCCCAGCCCCCTGAGATCAAACACAACCCAGATGCGGCCCTCAATGAAATCAAGTTTGACACTCCTGATGTACAGTAAACAAATTCAGTGCGTTGGTCAAGGGAATTAGGAAGCACAAAGCAGTAAACGGTATTGTGATTTGATTTGAGATTTGAGAAGTTTATTTATATGCCGCCCTTTTCCCTGGGGGGACTCAGGGCGGCTTACAACTTGAAAAGGGGGGGGGAAACAAACATTTAACACGTAGGACAGTACGTCATTAAAAAACACAACATTCATACCATTCGGGTGGGTTACAGTCTTTAGCCCCAGGCCTGACGGGATAGCCAGATTTTGAGGGCTGTGTGGAAGGTCTGGAGGGTGGTGAGGGTACGAATCTCCACGGGGAGTTCGTTCCATAGGGTCGGAGCTGCCACCGAGAAGGCTCTCCTCTGCGTGGTTGCCAGTTGACATTGACCGGCAGATGGGACTCGGAGGAGGCCTAATCTATGGGATCTAATAGGTCGAGTGGAGGTGATTGGCAGTAGGCGGTCTCTCAAGTACCCAGATCCAGAATCAGAACCGAGGTTGTACCCTCCTGGATTGGACTCCTGACCCGTCTAATCCATCAGTCTGTTCTCAGGAGTGACCAGACAACAACACAAGGAAGTCCTCCAGTCTCCCAGTAGATGACCTTCAGAGGCAGTCCCACGGCCATCAAGACCAAAAGCCCCTAATCCCACAGCTTGGTCTCTTTCTAAAATCAGCCAAGTTGATAGTCAGCACCTTAGGATACAATTCCAAAATTAAATTACATGCCATGTTTTTAAAAAATCCTTTGGTCTGTCCCAATTCTTCCAAGGTTCAATTTTATTTACCAAGACGTAGATTGTGGAACGGAATGAAATAACAGAGTTGGAAGGGACCTTGGAGGTCTTCTAGTCCAACCCCCTGCTTAAGCAGGAAACCCTACACCACTTCAGGCAAATGTTTATCCAACATCTTAAAAACCTACAGTGTTGGAGCATTCACAACTTCTGGAGGCAAGTTGTTCCACTGATTCATTGTTCTGTCAGGAAATTTCTCCTTAGTTCTAAGTTGCTTCTCCCCTTGATTAGTTTCCACCCATTGCTTCTTACAATACAATACAATAGCAGAGTTGGAAGGGACCTTGGAGGTCTTCTAGTCCAACCCCCTTGCCTAGGCAGGAAACCCTACACCACTTCAGACAAATGGCTATCCGACATCATCTTAAAGATTTCCAGTGTTGGGGCATTCACAACTTCTGGAGGCAAACTGTTCCACCGATTAATTGTTCTCACTGTCAGGAAATTTCTCCTCAGTTCTAAGTTGCTTCTCTCCTTGATTAGTTTCCACCCATTGCTTCTTGTTCTACCCTCAGGTGCCTTGGAAAATAGTTTGACTCCCTCTTCTTTGTGGCAACCCCTGAGATATTGGAACACTGCTATCATGTCTCTCCTAAGTCCTTCTTTTCATTAGACTAGACATATCCAGTTCCTGCAACCGTTCTTCATATGTTTTAGTCTCCATTCCCCTAATCCTCTTTGTTGCTCTTCTCTGCACTCTTTCCAGAGTCTCCACATCTTTTCTCCACATTGATTGAATATGGACTCAAACTGTCTTCAAAGGAGAACTTGAAGCTCATATTCAACCTAGAGGTCATCATGCTTGGGTTCCCCACCTCAAAAATATTAACAATTACAACACGTTGGCCTGGATTTGGGCTGCCAGATAAGAATATATTTTACTCATTGCAAAAACGAATTTTGATTGTGTGCACAATGAACAAGTGGATTTTTAAATTCCATATATTCAGGAAACGACAATAAGAGTTGTACAATAGAACAATGTACCCATAATGTACCAGTCTGGCAGGGGAATTCTGGGAGTTGAAGTACATACGTTGTAAACTTGCTGAGGTTGGGAAATGTTGATCTAATGGAATTTCCTGCACAGAACGGATCCTTGTGGGTCTTTCCCCTGTTCATTTATGTTTATTA
>NW_028261389.1:8861671-8890651 GCF_051295495.1 Thamnophis sirtalis
ACTTAAAGGGTTACAACTTTGCTGCATTTTAACCTCCTCTTTCATAGAAATAGCTTTCTAAAATTGAGAAGGAAGTGTAAAACCGTTTGTAGTTTAAAGTCGGAGTTCAAATTTCTTTACACAGAGCAGTTTTTAATCAGCCTTAACTTTTAAGGTTTTGATAGAGAGATTTCTGCAGATGGTTAACTTTCCCATTTAAATAATTGTAACTACAGCTGCAGTTCCAAATACACTCGTATTAAGCAATAAGTCCCACTGATTGCTTGTGTCATGAATACAGGCTTATGCTATTATGTGTGTTTAATTTTGGCGGCTCGGCATCTCCAATTTTCTCTTTCCATTCTCTTCAGCTGCGGAATACCTTGAGCAAAATATCCACTTAAATACCCGTGCACCCATCCTCTATGCATTGCTCTTTCGTAGCCTTTGCAATTATAATTTGCATTTATTGATTCGGAACCTAATCCAATACAGGTTGATTAGCAAAGCAAGTCCCACTTAGTTCAAAGGCATTTCTTCCAAAATAAATGTGCATGGGATTGCAGTCTGAATAGATTAATCCAGGCTTGAAAAATCTGAATCTCTAAATTAAAGTAAATAGATAATGTTAACTTGGACAGACTAAATTGCCTGTAGGTCAACTAAGCAGCCTGTATAGAGAGAGGTTGCAAAATATATATATATATTCTTATCTGTTTGTTTTTCTGGACTCTAGTATACTTAAGGCAGTTCATTATTTCGCTGAGCATTTTATTAATTAAAAAAAAATACACCAGACAACAGGACCAGCACTTTCTGAGGACGTTGCAAAATAATCTACTAATCTTTGGAAGCAGAATTTCTGGAAGTGTAAATAATTGCTGGATATACATTTTTTTGCCTACACTAAAATTAGAAGATGTTGCATTTATTATTTTATGTGTTGCTTTCATTAAATTTATCATAGCCGCCCACTCTGACTCACCAGACATTAAAACTTTTTTTAAAAAAAAATGAGAATTAATCTCTTCCTGACACAGGGCACGGTGGCTCAGTGGCTAAGACGCTGAGCTTGTCGATCAGAAAGATCGGCAGTTCGGCGGTTCAAATCCCTAGTGCCACATAATGGAGGAAGCTCCCATTCCTTGTCCCAGCTTCTGCCAACCTAGCAGTTCGAAAGCACATAAAAAATGCAAGGAGAAAAATAGGAACCACTTTTGGTGGGAAGGAAACAACATTCTGTGTGTCTTCGGCTTTTAGTCATATCAGCCACATGACCATGGAGACGTCTTCGGACAGTGCTGGCTCTTCGGCTTTGAAACGGAGATGAGCACCGCCTCTTAGAGTCAGGAACAGCTAGCACATATGTGCTAGTTACCTTTACCTTTACCTTATGTCTCAGATTTATCCATTCTTTCACCCACGTAAGCACAGAGGTCTGATAATGCAGCTCCCAATCTGGCAACTAGAAACCCCATTTATTTTGTAACATTTTCAGACTTATTCTTGCCAAATAGATATAGATATAGATATAGATATAGATATAGATATAGATATAGATATAGATATAGATATAGATATAGATATAGATATAGATATAGATATAGATATAGATATAGATATATTTTGACACTATTTTATTTAATTCCTCAAAATATTCCCCCCCCCAAGCTTTATTGTAATTGTTTGGAACAAATATAATAATCTCAGCAAAATATCCATTTTTATAAAAGCTATTCTTCTTATCAAGGAGAGTTGCAAGTTTTTCCATTTCTCCAAGTCTGATTTGATTCGTTGCTTTAGCTTATTATAGTTTTCTTCTTTAACGATGTACATCTTGCTGTTCGTTGAATTCCTAAATATTTTGCTTTCTTAACTATCTGAATATCTTTCTTCTTCATTAAGACTTTTTTTCTGTTTATCTGTAAGGTTTTTAACTATTCCAAGCCCACACATGGACTACTGCATTCAGTTTTGGTCGCCACGATGTAGAAAAGATGCGGAGACTCTGGAAAGAGTGCAGAGAAGAGCAACAAAGATGATTAGGGGACTGGAGGCTAAAACCTATGAAGAACGATTGCAGGAACTGGGTATGTCTAGTTTAATGAAAAGAACGACTAGGGGAGACATGATAGCAGTCTTCCAATATCTCAGGGGTTGCCACAAAGAAGAGGGAGTCAAACTATTCTCCAAAGCACCTGAGGGCAGGACAAGAAGCAATGGGTGAAAAATAGAAGCAACTTAGAAGCAACTTAGAACTAAGAAGAAATTTCCTGACAGTGAGAACAATTAATCAGTGGAACAACTTGCCTCCAGAATTTGGGAATGCCCCAACACTGGAAGTCTTTAAGAAGATGTTGGATAACATATTTGTCTGAAGTGGTGTAGGGTTTCCTGCCTAGGCAGGGGGGTTGGACTAGAAGACCTCCAAGGTCCCTTCCAATTCTGTTATTCTATTCTAAAACTAGTATTTTGGTTTTCTCTTTGTTTATTTTCAGTCCTGCAACTTCATCATACTCTTCTTCTTTTATTAATTTGGGTCCAGTTTTTTTGTGGCTCTTCTAAAATAAATACCAAGTCATCAGCAAATGCCTGTAGCTTATATTTTTCTTTTTTTTATTTCCATACCTTTTATTTCCAAATTTTGTCTAATGTCTCTGTTTAACACTTCCAATGTCAATATAAATAGTAGAGGGGACAATGGGCATCCTTGTCTTGTGCCTTTTTTTTATATTGAAAGTGCCCCCATGTTAAGTAGCGGACATTGTTTTTATGCTGTTGTTCTCATTATTGTGTTACTGTTGTTATGATCTCAAGACCGTATTTTAGGGTGAAGCTATCCAAAGGTAACATGCACCCAAAATGAAAGCGTAAGATGTTGAAGAACAATCTACTCTTCCCCATAAAAGACATCAATGAAAAACAGATGTGTAAAACTTTCTACTTGCATTTTTTATGTGCTTTCGAACTGCTAGGTTGGCAGAAGCTGGGACAAGTAACGGGAGCTCACTCCGTTACGCGGCACTAGGGATTCGAACCTCCGAACTGCCGACCTTTTGAACGACAAGTTCAGCATTTTAAGCCACTGAGGCACCACGTCCCTAATTGAGACATAGATGATTATTAACCTTGGTGGGACATGATGGCTAAGCTACTTTCTATACATAGTTCTGAAATTTGTCTGCTTTCTTCTGCTGATGCCTGTAAGCAAATTGCTATAAACATACATATAAATCTTGCTATGATGATAACATAACAATTATAAATCAATCAAGTCACCCAGAAAAGCAGGAAGGTTCATTAGATTTAACGGAACCAGGGATTATGAGGGGAAGCGATATAAATCAGGCTGCAATTTTGGTGCCACATTAATTCAAGCTATCTTGATATTGGAGTGTGTCACAACTATTATCATGTGCTCCACATAAGGCTGGGGTTAAAAAATGTTTAGAATCTTTATCTGCATCATGATATACAGCAGTTTGGCCTGTAAGCGCATCTGAATGATGAAACGGCTGCCCTCCCGCTCAAACGGATAATATTCACCTTGTAAATTCTAAGCCTCTGAATTTCAAAGGCATCTAAAGGACTGAAGGATTGCTGTCCACAATTATTAGTCTCTGTATGCCCATCCGAATGGTCACTAAAACGTTTTTCTTTCTTAATATGAATTCCTTTGCAAATCCAGTTTTTATATTCCAGGATTATAGATGCAGGGAAGGCAAATATGGGCCAAGACCCGAGGTGGCGCAGTGGTTAGGGTGCAGTACTGCAGGCCACTTCAGCTGACTGTTATCTGCAGTTCAGCGGTTCTAATCTCACCGGCTCAAGGTTGACTCAGCCTTCCATCCTTCCGAGGTGGGTGAAATGAGGACCCAGACTGTGGGGGCAATATGCTGACTCTGTAAACCGCTTAGAGAGGGCTGAAAGCCCTATGAAGCGGTTTATAAGTCGAAATGCTATTGCTATTGCTATTGCTAAGAAAAGCTTTAGGCGGGGGTCACTCAACTGCTCCTCCCTCCTTCCCTTCCTCCTTCCCTCCCTCCCTCCCATCCATCTCTTCTTCTTCCTTCCTTCTTTCCTCCCTCCCTCCCCATCCATCTCCTTCCTCCTTTCTTTCTTTCTTTCTTTCTTTCTTTCTTTCTTTCTTTCTTTCTTTCCTTCTTTCCTTCCTTCCTTCCTTCCTTCTTTCTTTCTTTCTTTCTTTCTTTCTTTCTTTCTTTCTTTCTTTCTTTCTTTCTTTCTTTCTTTCTTTCTTTCTTTCTTTCTTCCCTCCCAAGTCAATCCTTGTTCTTTAGCTGTTCCCTTTGTCTGTCAACTCTGCACATGCACACACTGGGAACAGGCTCCAGCTGTTCTTCTGCCTCACTGATGACTGACTCTGAAGGCAGCTGAGAACTGTCATATGATTCTGGCCCCCTCTCTGCCTCCGACACAGAGCCCTCATCAGAGCCTTCCCCAGACTCCAGGACTGGCCCATCTTCCTCCCCAACCTGCTCACTGTCTGACTCTGCTGCCAGCTCTCTTGGCCGCTGGTGGGCCACAACATCCAGCAGGCCCGATCCAGTCCCCGGGCCTTGAGCTTGACACCCTTGTACTAGAGCAAAAATATTTTGCCGTTTTGAAAATATGAGATTGGATGAGCTCTGCTGACATCTGAAACAGTGAAAGTCTACGAGCATAATGTGCCATCTGTAAGTAAAAAAAGAAAACCAACCACAACAGTTTGCCCCTGATTTGTTATATCCCCTGATAGCTTCCTTAAACAGTTTTGCTAAATGCAAAAAAGAAAGACCAAACCGCCAAGCTCAAGTTCCTTTTAGAGCTAGAAGAGAATTTGAACTCTTAGCCTCTGTGGTCAAAGTCCAGCATCTTAATCAGTATATAACATTGATTTTTTTTTAGCCCTTTGTGATAAATTTCTAGGCGAATCAAAGCAGAGAAGTACCTGCCGTTCAATGCAGTCTGTTGCCATCTACCCTGGCAGTAAAAAAGAAAAGAAAAGAAAATCAACGTGTCTTAGGATACTCATCAGATACTTTGCTTTGGGGGAATCCATTGTGACAGCAATTTTTGTTACGATTATTCCTCTATTTCTTCCCTGGTGGGAACCAATTGCTGGGCCATTTGTACCTGCGGGGGAAGGAATGGAAACACGGACTGTCTCTATGGCGAGAGAGAAACGCAGACAGATGTCGGCATCTGTGGGGGGGGGGAGGGAAGATGAGACCGTTCACAGGTAGTTGACTTTAAATATTTGGGAAATGGCTGAATTACTCGTGGTGATGATTTTGATTGGGGAAATGAGATTCAGAACGGGGAGAAGAAATCAATGGCCCATCATCCCTTGTTGTAATGGAGGAAGTAGGATGATTACAATAGATAGTAGAAGCTGACCCAGCAACCAAAAGTCACTTCTCGCTGTTTTTTTTTCGTAGGCACAAAGTTATACACAAACCCACTGTCACCACCAATAATTATCTAGGCGTAGCAGCAGGATTGGTTTCAAAAATGGTTTACTACCGGTTCTGTGGGCATGGATCAGTGGTGGGTTCTGGATCCCGTTCCAACCAGTATGGTTGGAACGGGCCCGGCGGCGTCCACATGGATGCCCGCAGTGCGCACATGCGTCTTAGCACCTCCGTGAGCCTCTGCGACACTCCAGCTGCTCAGCGGAGCATCGCGCAGGCCAGTGGTGGGTTTCAAAAATTGTTCGAACCTACTCTGTGGGTGTGGCCTCCTTTGTGGGAGTGGCTTGCCACCCATGTGACCGGATGGGAGTGGCTTGCCGCCCATGTGACCGGATATGAAGATGCCGACGACGCTTGTCAGAACCACCTTAAATTACCTCACACACAGCACTGGCATGCATAAGAATATGATGTAAACTTGTTTTTTAAAAGGCATCTTTGGTTTGCGTTAAAACAACTTCAACACACGCCATGTTCTGATTGCACCATAAACGCAGTAGTCATCCTTACCTTTCACAGAGGCACTGAGTTTTATAAATAGGAGCATGATAGTGTAGGATAATCATATCCAAGGACCAGTGGTGGGTTTCAAAAAATTTTGGAACCTCTTCTGTAGGTGTGGCCTGCTTTCTGGGTCCACTGGTGGAACCTCTTCTAACCGGTTCGGTAGATTTGATGAACCGGTTCTACCGAATAGGTGCGAACTGGTAGGAACCCACCTCTGGCACAGGCGCTGTACATGCAGTGGGGGTGCACGGAAGCGCCAAAGACTTAAAACACCAGTAAGGAGCTCGGGCGGGCGGGTTAGGCCTTCTCGAGCACCAGAACGGTATCCGGTGCTCCGGGAAGGCTCCGGTACGCCCGTACCAGGGCGTACCGCCTGCAACCCACCACTGGCGTGGATTATTTTGTAGTTGTGGCTTGGCAAATTTATGTTTCAGATTGAAGGTGAGAAATAAAATATGCTGTAAAACTTCTTTAAAAAGGCCAAAGAAAGCAGCATCTCGAGCCACGCCAAGCTGAAAGCAGGAGAGCTGGGGTGTGTGTGTGTGTCCAAAGAATGTGTGGTTTTCTTCCCTGCCTGTGAGCTCCGGGGGGAGGGGGGGCAGCAGGCGAGCGAGTAAGACAGCATTCACCCCTTCCAAAAATCTATAGTATTTCTCTCCATCTTGCTTGAGGAAATGTTTCATATGACCAATTTCTGTAAATACAAGATTCATATGATACACAATTTTGGCCTTGGTGCGTTTTATTGTTGTTATTCATTCCCAGTGTCTTATGATTCACTGATCACCAGGACAGAAGAAGAGTTGAACAAAAGGAAATGTTTGTTCCTGAAAAACTATGTCTTGGGAACAACAAGTAACTCATTAAAGGATGGGCAAGTAACACTGGGCTGTTGTTCCTGATTCTTCACACCATTCAAGGCAAGCTTTCTCCAAAAGCTCTTCACATGCTATTCTAAAAGGTTTCTTGGAAGATGGAAGAATTCACTGCTAAGACCACAAAAATGCCTACCAAATATAATGCAATTCAGCTGATCTGAACCAGGCTTGAAATTTTGGGCTTAGACCACTTCGAACTACGCCGTCTTCGGTCTGACCGGAGCATAGTATACAAAATTATCTGCTACAATGTCCTACCTGTCAATGACTACTTAGCAATAGCAATAGCAATTAGACTTATATACAGCTTCATAGGGCTTACAGCCCTCTCTAAGTGGTTTACAGAGTCAGCATATTGCCCCCAACAACAATCCAGGTCCTCATTTTACCCACCTCGGAAGGATGGAAGGCTGAGTCAACCCTGAGCCGGTGAGATTTGAACAGCCGAACTGCAGAACTGCAGTCAGCTGAAGTAGCCTGCAGTGCTGCATTTAACCACTGCGCCACCTCGGCTCACTTCAACTTCAACTGCAACAATACACAAGCTCACAGTAGATACAAACTCAGTGTAAACCGCTCCAAACTCGATTGCAGAAAATACGACTTCAGCAACAGAGTGGTCAACGCCTGGAATGCTCTACCTGACTCCATTGTTACATCCTCTAACTCTCACAGCTTCAACCTTAAACTGTCTACTGTTGACCTCACCCCATTCTTAAGAGGTCCATAAAGGGGGTATGCATAAGCACACCAATGTGCCTACCGTCCCTGTCCTACTGTGCCCACTTAATCGTATGCATTTCCTGTATTCATAATCAAGTTTACGCTTATATCTGTTATCTTATACATGCTTGACAAAATAAATAAAATTAAAATTAAAAAAACGATGGGACTTTATATCAATCAGTTGTTTCATCTTTTATATGTCAGCTCACAAAGATGGTTATCCTTGAGATCATCTCCTTCTTTCCTTCCTTCCTTCCTTCCTTCCTTCCTTCCTTCCTTCCTTCCTTCCTTTCTTTCTTTCCTTCCTTCCTTCCTTCCTTCCTTTCCTCTTTCTTTCCTTCCTTCCTTCCTTCCTTCTTTCTTTCTTTCCTTCTTTCCTTCCTTCCTTCCTTTCCTCTTTCTTTCCTTCCTTTCCTCTTTCTTTCTTTTTCTTCCTTCCTTCCCTCCTTCCTTCCTTCCTTCCTTCCTTTCCTCTTTCTTTCCTTCCTTTCCTCTTTCTTTCTTTTTCTTCCTTCCTTCCCTCCCTCCTTCCTTCCTTCCCTCTTTCTTTCCTTCCTTCCCTCTTTCTTTCTTTCTTTCTTTCTTTTTCTTTCTTTCTTTCTTTCTTTCTTTCTTTCTTTCTTTCTTTCTTTCTTTCTTTCTTTCTTTCTTTCTTTCTTTCTTTCTTCTACATGATTGTTAGAATGATCCCCAGTTCCATTTCATCTATTATAACTCAGCCTTCCCTAAAGTAATTGGGATAGTCAAGTAATCTCTAAAAAGTATAACGTTAAACCTTCAGGAATCAAAAAGCACAGTAATTTCTCATTTTTTATGATTTCTGGAGAGAAATTCTGGAAAAGCAACTATTAAGCATGGAGGAAGAACTTTTAAAACAATTGTATTCATTTTAGTCAGGATTGAACTGCTGGCAGTGAGCAGTGAATTAGCTTGCAGTACTGCAGTCTAACCACTGCGCCACTTCCTATGGTTCATCCTTCCTTCCTTTCCTCTTTCTTCCTATGGTTCTTCCAGGAACTAGACTAAACTTTAACCATAGTGGCTTCACCTTCTTCAGGTAAACTTTGGGAAAGGAGCCCCTGAGATCACCTGTCTCTTTGATATCCCTATGAACTGCATATCATATTATAAAATCATTTCCCCCCCCCCCCCCACAAGGCTAGTGAACATTCAGACTTGTCACGAGACTGTTTAGTACCTGTCTAATTAAAATAGAACTTGCTCACTGATGCTGCCAATGCTTAAGCAAATTGAAGCTTAATGGGAAAAGTGATATATCACTTAGGCGAAAAGGAAATTGAACAGCTATTACGAGGCCTGCACAAAGAGCTTTAACAAGCTTTTTCGAAAACCTCCCTTAAATTTGTTGGCAAACCTCTTTAGAAAGGCAACGAAAGTGTGGGGTATTTTTCACCTTCCAAAACTTTGTTGTTGTTGTCGTTAGTCATGAAGTCGTGTCCGACCCATCGTGACCCCATGGACAACGTTCCTCCAGGCCTTCCTGTTCTCTACCATCCTCTGGAGTCCATTTAAGCTCACGCTGACTGCTTCGGTGACTCCATCCAGCCACCTCCTTCTCTGTCATCCCCTTCTTCTTTTGCCCTCCATCCTTCCCAGCATGAGGCTCTTCTCCAGTGAGTCCTTCCTTCTCATTAGGTGGCCAAAGTACTTGGGATTCATCATTTTTGCAAAAATGGGGACATTTTTGCCTTCCCCCAGCCCTGCTGAAGCCTGCAGAGTGCTTCTGGTGATTGGGGGAAGGCAGAAACGCCTCCGTTTTTGCAAAAAAACAGCCCATTTCTTTTTTACAAAAATGGGATGCAGGGGTGGTGCTTTGGGAGGCCAAAAATGGCTGTATTTGGTGTATAGGACGCACCAACATTTCCATGCTCTTTTAGAGTGGGGGGGGGGAAGGTGTGCCTTACTCCGAAAAATACAGTACTTTCTGAGAAGTCAGGAAGAGATCTTCACCCTAATGAATTGAACTAATTGTCTCCTGCAAACTCCCCTCCCCTTTCGCTCCTCTTTATTCCCTATGGGAGGGGTCATTCACCATCCACCTGTGCCTTTATTCCCAAGTCGGCCCTTGTTCCTTAATTGTTCCCTTCGTCTGGCAACTCTGTGCATACGCACATCGGGAACAGGCTCCAGCTGTTTTTCTGCCCCACTGATCTCCAACTCCGAAGGCAGCTGATAACTGTCAGACGGCCCTGGCCCCATCTCTGCCTCCGACGCAGAGCCCTCATCAGAGCTTTCCCCGGACTCCAGGACTGGCCCATCTTCCTCCCCAACCTCCTCACTGTCTTGAGTCTGCTACCAGCTCCGATAGCCGCTGGCGGGGCCACAACAGGTCCCTTCCAAGTCTATTATTGTGTTATACTTCTGGGATGTCTTTCCCAAGCAAGGTGGGTGTAAAAGAAACAAATAAATAGAAGCGATTCTTTGCTGGGTGCAGACAGTTTAAACATTTGACAATCTGCTACGCTCTAGACTCGTGGGCTGTGCTTTCTAAAAATCATAGGCGTGTAAACCTAAGTACAATTTGTACAGGTCGAGCGAATTTCACACAGAGATTAGGCTGTCACCTTTGAGAGAAGTTGTAGCTAGAAATGGCATTAGTCATAATAATAAATTTGGTGAAATATGAATAAATAAACCTGTACTGAGCCAGAAACGCTCCTAGGGGCTCCCAAGGGCTTGGAAATTCCTTCCATCAGGCAAACCTTTGTATCACCAGGCATTATTTCCCTTGTTATTCCCAACATCCCAAAGCTTTGCTGAATTTTACAATTGACACTGTCCTTCTTGGCCCTGAGATTTAAATAGTACATAGAAACTTGCTTTGTTTCCACCCTATTTTAATCTTTCTCCCAGAGAAAGGACTTGTTCATCTATCATAGACAAAGGGATGACTTGTTGAAGAAAACTGATTTTTTTTTAAAAAATGGCCATTTTTTTTGCCTGGGAACCCCCCTCCCATCTTATCTCTGGACCTTTTGACTTATGGAATGGTGGCATTTCGCCTGGAGCAGAGAATGCCTCAGAAATCCCAGTTCAAGAGTTTCTGCATAATTCTGCTTTGTGAATCAGCTGGCAAAATTTGCGTGGGGAAGAAACCCCCTGCCCAGCTAATTTATTTTGAGTAACGCTCGGGGCAGAATGGCGGGGGGTGGACTATGGAGTCTGCCTCTTTGTGTGGCCTGAAACTAAAAGATTATTGCTCCCGATTCGAGCATTTCCCAAAACCCAGCTGAAGCAATGTGAAAAGGCTTGAATAGGAACAAAACAATTAAAAACTTTTGCTATTAGGTGAGAAAGGAAGAATGGGAGAAAAATAACTTTAAAAAGTCACTTCAAACTCATGTTTGGAGGCTAAACCAGTAAACCAGGGTGCCAGATTTCAGCCCCATTGCAAATGAATCAGGGGCCCTGAATGCTCTCTGAACTTGGTTATTTTCTTGCAGACATTTCATTACCAAACTAGGTAACATCATCAGTGCTAGTAAGGAGTGGGGCTTGCTCTCAATTTATATTCAGCACCAACTCAGGAAGCTCAAAGGAACTGCTGATTCTGTTCTACAGAGGAATGATTGAGTCTGTCATCTGCACCTCCATAACTGTCTGGTTCTGCAACCCAACAAGACAGACACGGACTCCAGAGGATAATCAGAACTGCAGAAAAATAATTACTGCCAACCTGTCTTCCATTGAGGACCTGTATACTGCACGAGTCAAAAAGAGGGCCGTGAAAATATTTACAGACCCCTCGCATCCTGGACATAAACAGTTTCAACTCCTACCCTCAAAATGACGCTATAGCACACACCAAGGCAACTAGACACAAGGACAGTTTTTTCCCCGAATGCCATCACTCTGTTAAACAAATAATTTTCTCACCACTGTCAAAACTATTCACTAAGGCTGCGTTACTATTACTATTAGTCTTCTCATCGTTCCTATCACCCATCTCCTCCCACTTATGACTGCAGGACTGTAACTTCGCTGCTTGTATCCTTCCGATTTAAATTGATATTGATTGTTTCCTGATTGCTTATTTGTACCCTACGACTATCTTTAAGGCTTGTACCTTACGATTCTTGATGAATCTTGTCTTTTTATGCATACTGAGAGCATCTGCACCAAAGACAAATTCCTTGTGTGTCCAATCACACTTGGCCAATAAAGAATTCTATTCTATTCTATTCCATTCCATTCCATTCTAAACAAGAGAAAACTAATAAAACTTTATTATTATTATTATTATTATTATTATTATTATTATTATTATTATTATTATTATTATTATTATTATTATTATTATTACACAATTGTATCACAGCGGCCAGTTGTTTCACCGGATTTGGCATTGGTTACTAGTCGGACCCCACCCAGGGGCCTAGGACGTCATAACGTATTTTCGCAATATGCGTGCAGATCCAAGCAGTGCAGCTTTTTGCATTTGACTGATGGTGATTTTGTCAATTTTTAACTGTTTTAAATGTAATTCCAGTGCTTTTGGAATAGCACCCAGTGTGCCAATTACCACTGGAATTACCACTGCTGGTTTGTGCCATAGTCGTTGAATTTCGATTTTTAAATCCTGGTATTTCGCGATTTTTTCATGTTCCTTCTCGGCGACCCTGCTATCACCTGGTATTGCGATGTCTATGATTGTGACCTTATTTTTCTCAACCAGTGTGATGTCTGGTGTATTATGTGCCAGTATTTTGTCGGTTTGTATACGGAAATCCCACAAGATCTTGACCATCTGATTTTCGGTGACTTTTTCAGGCTGATGTTCCCACCAGTTTGTTGCTGTTTTAATATTATAATTTTTGCACAAATTCCAATGGATCATTTGTGCTACTGAATTGTTTTAATTATAAATATTAAATTATTAATTTAATTTAATTATATAATTTAATTATTATTATTATTATTATTATTATTATTATTATTATTATTATTATTATTATTATTATTATTATTATTATTACACAATTGTATCACAGCGGCCAGTTGTTTCACCGGATTTGGCATTGGTTACTAGTCGGACCCCACCCAGGGGCCTAGGACGTCATAACGTATTTTCGCAATATGCGTGCAGATCCAAGCAGTGCAGCTTTTTGCATTTGACTGATGGTGATTTTGTCAATTTTTAACTGTTTTAAATGTAATTCCAGTGCTTTTGGAATAGCACCCAGTGTGCCAATTACCACTGGAATTACCACTGCTGGTTTGTGCCATAGTCGTTGAATTTCGATTTTTAAATCCTGGTATTTCGCGATTTTTTCATGTTCCTTCTCGGCGACCCTGCTATCACCTGGTATTGCGATGTCTATGATTGTGACCTTATTTTTCTCAACCAGTGTGATGTCTGGTGTATTATGTGCCAGTATTTTGTCGGTTTGTATACGGAAATCCCACAAGATCTTGACCATCTGATTTTCGGTGACTTTTTCAGGCTGATGTTCCCACCAGTTTGTTGCTGTTTTAATATTATAATTTTTGCACAAATTCCAATGGATCATTTGTGCTACTGAATTGTTTTAATTATAAATATTAAATTATTAATTTAATTTAATTATATAATTTAATTATTATTATTATTATTATTATTATTATTATTATTATTTTTAAAAGAAAAACTAGGAAGTCCAGTTGCCTCTTGAAAAAAGCACCTTTGGGACAACCATGACTTGGATGATTGAGAATATCTACAGACGTTCTGAAACCGAACATTTCTTTTCCTGGGGTTTGGTATATCTGGTATTATGATGGTTCAGAGAACAAGCGTTGGAGAATAATTAAGGTAATCGTGTGGAAGTTGAGGCCCTATGATTTGGACATTTTATGTGGTAAACGACTCTCGGACCACAAGAATAGTTTGCAATCTGATCCGGTGGAGCACAGGCGAAAAGGTCTCTGCCTTTTATCTCGCCATTCCAGCTGTAAAACCGATCACTCTTTCTCCTGGAAAAAAAAACACATGTGTGAAGACATACACCTGACCACTTTATTTTATGAGACCTCATTAAACTCCTGTCCCCTTCAGACCATGCTTTCGTGGTGACGTTGCGTTTAATTCCCTGCCTTTAATTGCACCAAATGCAACTAACCTTCAAATACAGGACCAGCATTCTCAACCGGTCATTATGCAAATTAAAAAAAAAGGAATATAGCAAGCTTTTGAGATGATGGATAAAGCTTTAGCAGCAAGTTTGGGCTAATTTTTCCATAGCCTTTGGCTTTACGGCCTTGTTAATTAAGAGTAAATGTTTGCGAGTCGTATTATCTAAGTTATAGTCAGCACTAAACTTCCTGAAATACAGACATTAACTTTTTTAACAATGCTCTTTTTTGTGCGTGCTAAAAAGATATTTCTGCTGAAGAAAGTTAGCACCCACCCCTCTTAGAAGAATGAAATATTTTAGGAAATATTATATTTCCCTGGATGAGAAAAGGAGAAACAAGACAAAGAGCAGGAGATAAATGTGTTAAATTTCATTCTGTAACCTTTAGCACAGTTATAAAGATAAAGGTTCCCCTCGCACATATGTGCTAGTTGTTCCTGACTCTATTAGGGGGCGGTGCTCATCTCCGTTTTAAAGCCGAAGAGCCAGCGCTGTCGGAAGACGTCTCCGTGGTCATGTGGCTGGCATGACTGAACATCGAAGCCACACGGAACACTGTTACCTTCCCACCAAAGGTGGTTCCTATTTTTCTACTTGCATTTTTTATGTGCTTTCAAACTGCTAGGTTGGCAGAAGCAGAGGTGGGTTCCTACCAGTTCGCACCTATTCGGTAGAACCGGTTCGTCAAATCTACCGAACCGGTTAGAAGAGGTTCCACCAGTGGACCCGGAAAGCAGGCCACACCTACAGAAGAGGGTCCAAAATTTTTTGAAACCCACCACTGGTCCTTGGATATGATTATTCTACACTATCATGCTCATATTTATAAAACTCAGTGCCTCTGTGAAAGGGAAGGATGACTACTGCGTTTGTGGTGCAATCGGAACATTGCGTGTGTTGAAGTTGTTTTAACGCAAACCAAAGATGCCTTTTAAAAAACCAGTTTACATCATATTCTTATGCATGCCAGTGCTGTGTGTGAGGTAATTTAAGGTGGTTCTGACAAGAGTCGTCGGCATCTTCATATCCGGTCACATGGGCGGCAAGCCACTCCCATCCGGTCACATGGGTGGCAAGCCACTCCCACAAAGGAGGCCACACCCACAGAGTAGGTTCAAACAATTTTTGAAACCCACCACTGGGCAGAAGCTTGGACAAGTAACAGGAGCTCACTCTGCTATGTGGCGCTAGGGATTTGAACCGCGAAATGCTGTATTCAGTATATAAAACACACCCAGATTTTCAGCCTCTTTTTTGAGGGAAAAAGGTGCATCTTATACTCCAAAAAATATGGTAGTTCAAACATAACTAGCGGAAGGATAATCCTTTTTTCAGGGTTCTTTGTCAAACGCTATGCTGAAGTTAAACTATTTAGAGCATACCCATAATCTACTAAGAAGTAGATTTGATTTTTTTAAAAAAATGGGATAAGTTGTAATGATGCATTCGTGACAATTCTGGTAATTTTACATTACTTTCAAGATGGTTGCAGATGAATAGCTTTATAGCCCACTATGGAATTTTCCCAGCTATAGATATCAGAATGATTGGTCTAAAATTTGCTAGATCTTTTTTTTTTAATCTACCAACTTTTGAAGATCTAATAGATACAGTATTTCCTCTTCTTTAGTCATCCGGGCACTTTCCCCTGTTCCAGGATTTCTGAACTGTGTAAGGATTCTTCCAGAGAATCAACTTATTCTTTCAATAGGTTAAGGTGCAGTCAATCAAAGCCTGAAGATTTAGATTTAAGCTCTGCCCTTCTTTATGGCTCATATGATGGTTAATATATCCAACATAGTGGTTTGATATTTTTTTTAAAAAAGAATATCTACAGCCACTAGGGTGCCCTGAAACATAGTTTGAAAATCACTACAAAAGAAGAATATTTTTTGTCCATATTCTTCTCTGTACTTAGAAATGGCCTTGATATGGTATAGTCTTGAGTTCTCTCTCTCTCTTTTTCTCTCTTTACAACCTGCAAATCTATTTGTGCAATAAGCAAATTCAGGCTAGGAAACATAATGCTGCGTGCACGTAATTAAAGCTTTTATTGAAAAATATCCTCCTGTTTCTTGCCATATTTTTTGCATCACATCTGTGTCATTTTCTTAAGTGCATTTAAAAGAGAGGAAAAAACCAAGCCATTGTGTGCATTTTTCCCCCCACAAAGGCCTGCAACAAGGACAGCAACAAGGTTGGGTGATTAAAGCCACAACAACAACAACAACAAAGAGTATGGGAGAACTGCTGTGACTGCATTGTGCAAACATCGCAACCTTAATGGTGCGCAAAAAAAAGGCTAATCCGAGAATTATAAAATATTCACTGTAAAAGTGATATATTATCATGGATTCTGCCGTATTTTTTTATTTTATTTTATAGATCATACTGAAATAAATTTGCAGATGGGCACTATAAAATATTATGATAAGAGAGAATTCAGAATGCTTGGATACCGACATCAAAGAAGCTGGCCTTATAGCAATAGCAATAGCAGTTAGACTTATATACCGCTTCATAGGGCTTTCAGCCCTCTCTAAGCGGTTTACAGAGTCAGCATATCGCCCCCAACAACAATCCAGGTCCTCATTTTACCCACCTCGGAAGGATGGAAGGCTGAGTCAACCCTGAGCCGGTGAGATTTGAACAGCCGAGCTGCAGAACTGCAGTCAGCTGAAGTAGCCTGCAGTGCTGCATTTAACCACTGCGCCACCTTGGCTCTTTATGGCATCTTAAAGGTAAAGGTTCCCCTCACACATATGGCCTAAACATTCCCGACTCTTAGCCACTGAGCAACCATGTCCCTTAAAAACACCTATATGGTATACCATACACCATTGGTTGAAGATGAGCTGGTCAGGGGGCAGGATGGGAGAGACGGGAAAAAGTTGTGCAGGAACTTTAGTTCTAGCCTGCTTTATTTGCACCCACTAATCCTTAGTAAAACAGCCTATCACTTCACATGTGTGACCCGTCAAAACCGCGGTCCACTAAAGCGCGCCCGATCAAAGCGCGTACGTGACATCAGCAGCAGCGCAACAAATAAAATTAAAAATAAATTAAATTAAAATTAAAATAAAATTAAAGCAAGCCGATTCACATAAAGGTAAGGGTTAGGTTTAGGTTTAGGTTTAGGGTTAGGTTAAGGGTTAGGGTTAGGTTTAGGGTTATGTTAAGCGTTAGGGTTAGGTTTAGCGTTAGGTTAAGGGTTAGCGTTAGGTTAAGGATTAGGCTTAGGGTTAGGTTTAGGGTTAGGTTTAGGGTTAGGTTTAGGGTTAGGTTAAGGATTAGGCTTAGGGTTAGGTTTGGGGGGGTTAGGGTAAGGTTTTCGCATTAATTTTAAATTTACCACTCACAGCATGCCGTTTTCGTCGCGCTGTGATGACGTCACATACGCGCTTTCGTCGAGCGCGCTTTAGTCTACCGCGGATTTGTGGTGGAACCCTTCACATGAAGTCGAGGGTCTTTCTTTTTTAGGGACCCAGCTGGGCTAGCCTGACACTGAAACGGACTCAAGGCAAGCTGCAGAAAGATGGCGATGCTATTTATTTAGAAATAACCTTGGAAGCCATGGTTTCTTCACCTTGTGCATGGACTACTGCAGCGTCCCATACGTGGGCTTTCCTTTGAAGACCGGAGATTTCAAATGATAAAGAATGCATTGCCTTGGTGCCTTGGGAGGCATACATGAATCCAAGCAGACTAATACTTTTTGCTTTATTGTAGTCCTGGCTGCATCATATCTCACTGCTGAAGCTCATTGGGACTGTTGGCTGCTTAATCACCCTGTGCCTATTGTGTGTGGCTTGCATCTGTTTGGCTGTACAAGGAGAGAGAGAGAGAGAGGGAGGGAGGGAGGGAGGGAGGGAGAGAGGGAGGGAAGCAGTATAGATAAATTTAGCAGAGTCACAAAGATGAAAGAGAGAGAGGTGTCTGCACTGTTTTCACAGTGCTCTTTATATTTTATGCCAACTGTCTTCTGATGGGAAGTATGTCTGTGGGAGTGTTATTTATCAAGGTTTTAGTCCTCTTAAAAAGACAGTCAGCATATTCCTGAGGCTGAAGCCGCTTCTGCTTGGCCACGGAGAGAGTGAAGACATGTGTGTCCTTCTGAGGTCATTGTCACCCTGTTCTCTCTAGGCTTAAGGGCGGGGGGTGGGGGGGAAACACTGCTTAAAACGGGAACAACTAAGGATTATCTAAGCCTGCTCAATGGAGATAATGGGAATGTCGCCGAAGATGTCCTTGGGCGAGCAAGAGATGAAAGGCGCTTCGTTGGCATCGTGACACAAATCCCGGGACTTAGGCACTTGCATCCGATGTCAGGATATAAGTGTATAAGGACAGGATTTGCATCATGGAGACATTGCCTGGATGTCATCATTTTTGCAACATCGTGGTTTGCTGCAGGCACCAGGGAACATCTAAGGGGAGGTGGCAGAAACAACAGGTCGTCTGAGCATTCTCCTACTCTGGGTGAAATGCCAGCAAGGGAAGTTCCTTAATCCTCTTCCAATGTATCTTGAGCTCAGCAGTTCTCCCTGAGTGAGGTTCCATATTTGGACAAGACAGAAGACTGGTCTCTAAGCAAGGAGAATTTTTCACATTTTGTATCTGATCCAGTGGTGGGATTCAGCCAGTTCGCACCTATTCGGGAGAACCGGTTGATAACTTTCTAAGCAGTTCGGAGAACCGGTTGTTGGAAGAAATCTCATTTTGTTTTTTTCCACTTTACAGGGCTAATCCGGTAAGGAAGGCGGGAAGGAAACATTCTGGTGTTGTTTCTAGCCTAATCTTTATTGCCCTGCTTACAGAAACTGCCTCTCCGGTTAACCCTTATTACATTGTAACAGCTAAGGCGAAGCGCCCATCAACGTCAGCGATGTTAAGTTGGCCACACCCAGCCAGTCACATGACTAACGATCCCCGCCTACCCAGCTTTTCATTAGGGCAGAGAACCGGTTGTTAAATTATTTGAATCCCACCACTGATCTGATCCCTACTGTTTAAGACTCTATCCTGAAGATGCAGGCTGCTGGGGGTTCGCAGGGGTTCAGGAGAACCTCTAGTTAAGATTCTGTGTAGTTCAGAGAACTCCCAAATCCCACCCCTGGCTGGCCCCGCCCACCCCTCCCCTCCCAGGAGTCCCCACGCAGCCCGTTTTGGATGCAGGTAAGTGCAGGGCCCACGTAGAGGTTCATGCAGGGTGAAAAACAGGCCTACCAGAAATTTGGGAGGGCCAAAACCTGGCCTGTTTCTGGCCTCCGGAGAGCCTTTGGAGCGTATTTGCCCTCCCGGAGACTTGAGGAAAGCTTTCAGAGGCCAGGGAGGGCCCCCCACCGGGGTGCAGGAGGCTGACTAGGCCACGCGCACCATGGCCACGCCCATCCAGCCACCGGGCAGAGAACCCCTTGCTAAAATTTTTGAAGCCCACCCCTGATCCTGATAAGAATCATCAAACTCTGGAATATGCAGATTTGGTCTATTTTGTTTACTTTGTTAGGATCTATAAACATCCAGCTTTGAATTAAAAGCGAACACTTCACACGATTCTTTAGTATTTTTTTTGTCGCTCTGGGAAATTTCAAGACGTGAAATTTCAGTTGAAGCTCACACACCTTCAAGTTCCCAACGTGGACAAACACTGCTCTGTGCCATCCCGATTCCTATTTTAGAAGAGTATAAAATTACTTAGCAAAGCAACAATAAATAGTGTGCAAACTCCCACAACGAAACCACCAGGACTAAACTTTCGTAGATTTGTAAGTAAATTGATGCATTGAAAAGGAAAGAAGGGGCAGTTGCCAAAGAAAATGTTAGCCTCTGTTCAATGTAATTTCTGAACATCGCTTTTTGGTGAGTAATACAGTGCATGGTGGCTCAGTGGCTAAGACGCTGAGCTTGTCGACCAGAATGTTGGCAGTTCAGCGGTTCGAATCCCTGGTGCCACATAATGGAGTGAGCTCCCATTGCTTGTCCCAGCTTCTGCCAATCTATCCGTTCGAAAGCACGCAAAAAATGCAAGTAGAAAAATAGGAACCACCTTTGGTGGGAAGGTAACAGCGCTCCATGCACCTTCGGCATTTAGTCAGGGCGGTCACATGACCATGGAAATGTCTTCAGACCACACTGGCAGATGAGCACCGCCCCCTAGAGCTGGCAACGACTAGCACGCATGTGTGAGGGAACCTTTACCATTACTTTACAGTTCTGTAGTAAGTCAGCAGCAGACTGAAATTTGAAGTTGAAACCATGAATGGATCGTAGAATCTGGGAGTGTATTTCAGCTGATTGTGATAGCCTGTGCAAAATAGAAATAATAAGACAGTGAACCATCCGCTGGTTTGGGCAAATTCATAACCCTGCCAATCTCTAATGTTCATTAATCTTACCACTTTATACATGTTGCCTGTACAATCTTGGTTGTTTCACCATAAATCAGGGTTACAGTTTGGGCAAATGTGATTTAGAAATCTGCCAAAGATACACTACCTTTGAAAAATGCTGGGCCTCTCTTCAAAATGTTGCTGACTGCTTCATTTTAAGTGTCTCCTCTTCCTTCCTAGTTCTTCCTACACCTAGTCAACTAGAGGTGTGTAGGAGAAGGAGAGGCAGAGCCTGGGGTGGGGTCAAGAGAGTAAGCAGCCTAGAGTTATGATGTTCTCACAGGTGAATTTCATTAACTCTTATCTTGCACCCATTTAGTGTTGATGTTAGCTCTTATCTAGTGCTAATTAAGTGTCGAATGCTAGTTGAGTAGATTCTTACGTATAGGCCTGAGTGATAAATCAGCTTAACTAGAACATAACTTGTCTTGATTCTTCACAGCTGACAAGAGGAGAGCTACTTTGCTTCTAGGCTAAATGTAGTAACTATATTTATTAACAGCGCTGTAGGGCAAGATCATCTGAAGTGTGTTTGAAAGCAAAGAAATTGTTAAAGGCAAGTCATGCATTCAGAAAGGAAAATACTTGCTCTTCAGGTAGGTGTGCTGTGCATGGAAAGTGCCAGGCGTTGCAACTTTACAGCAAGGGAGAAGTTCCTGGAAAAATCTGGTAGTAGCATCCTACTTTCTTGGAAAAGCTCCACTGCATCGAATATCATTGTAGAGAAAAAAAGTGGCAGAAACCAAAGAAAAGACAACAAATGGAAAAAAAAAATAGTATAAAACAAAATGACTTACAAACATGAATACTGTCACTCTCAAAGAAGGTAATTTATAAACTTTGCAGACTGGAGTGATCAAATATTTTTTCCTTCCTTCCTTCCTTCCTTCCTTCCTTCCTTCCTTCCTTCCTTCCTCCCCTCCCTCCCTCCCTCCCTCCCTCCTTTCCTCCCTCCCTCCTTCTTTCCATTCCCTCCTTCCTTCCTTCCTTCCTTCCTTCCTTTAGTCTTTCTCTCTTGCTTTTTCCTTTTCTCCTTTCTTTATTTCTATCATCTATCTATCTATCTATCTATCTATCTATCTATCTATCTATCTATCCATCTATCATCTATCCAACCATCCATCCATCCATCCATCCATCCATTTATCATCTATCTAGCTATCTATCTATCTATCTATCTATCTATCTATCTATCTATCTATCTATCCATCCATCCACCCACCCACCCACCCACCCACCCACCCACCCACCCACCCACCCACCCATCTATCTATCTATCTATCTATCTATCTATCTATCTATCTATCTATCTATCTATCTATCTACCTACATCATCTCTCTCTTTCCCTCTCTCTCCCTTTCTCTCCCTCCTTATATATTCCCTCCTTATTACATATACTCCCTCTATATAGTCTCTCTCTCTATGATTCTCTCTCTCTACTCCCTCTATCTACTGAGTTTGCCTGCCTGCTGTCTATCTGTCTCTCTCTCATCTCTCTCATCTCTCTCTCTCTCTTCCTCCCTCTCTCTCCCTCTCTCTCCCTCTCTCTTATCTATTTATGATCTACCCATCTGTATCCACCATCTTCTGTCTAATTTCCAATATTTACGTTCATAGGCTTAATGTTGAAGTAAGATTGAAAAGCTAAATTTCTTACAGGAGGAAAGATTACATAATAGGAGGTGGTGTCAAGTTTGTGTTGAAGATTTGATGGGGGGGGGAAAGAGAGACTCCCCTCCTTCCACTTTTCTGTTGATTTTGGGTTGATGTTACCTGTTGCTTTTACTTTGGTGTCCCTCCCCCCCCCCCCCCGAACTCCTGCCTATGGGGATGAGTCACACAGCTCATCCCGTCCAATGAAATGAGACAGCCAGGTTAGGTAGCCCATCAGTTCTGGCTAACTCAGAGGGCAATTTAAATTTAGGATTGGCCTGTGGCGCCCTGTTAGCAACAGCTCTGAATGAAGAAACCATTTTTTTTTAAATTTTTGTCTGAGAAACGAATTATTAATTATTTCATCTGCAGAAAAGACGGTGCCAAGTTAATTGAAATGTTGGCAAAGCTCCTTATACCCTCTTCTTTTACGCAGCGCCTGCAATTAAAATGCTTGAGAAGCAAATTGCAAGATGGACAATCCCAATATTCATAATTTCTTTCAGCCCCCCCCCCCCCCGGAGTCATTTAACAATGAGACAAAGTCTACGGGGCATAATTAGCCATGGTTTCTACAACAATGGCTGGTCAAATAAGCCACAGTAGGGCTTGTACAGATAATATTGGAAGTTAAGACAAAGAAATGTTTCTTTGAAATAGAGTACACATCCTTTAGGAGTAAGTGCTTGAGGTTTGCCCGGTAACTTGATTATATTAAATTGTACAACGTATTTCCATTGCTAATCTTTGAGCCAGTTTGGTCTATGGCAGTGTTTCTCAACCTTGGAGACTTGAAGACCTGTGGACTTCAACTCCCAGAATTCCCCAGCCAGCTCTGCTGGCTGGGGGATTCTGGGAGTTGAATTCCACAGGACTTCAAGTCTCCAAGGTTGAGAAACACTGGTCTATGGCAAGGGTGTCAAACTGGATTTCTTCGAGGGTTGGATCAGCATTGCAGTTCTCCTCTGTGGGATGACGGGGGGGGGGGAGATGGGACGGATGCCTCCTGCAGGACCTTGCAGGCTAAAATGGGGCAAGCGGGGGGGGGGGAGGTTCGCGTGGCCCTCTAATGCCATATTTTTGACCTGGTCAGCCTCCTGCGGCACCCTGCCAGCCAAAATGGGGCATGGGGATCCATGTGAGACACCCCCCCATGCCCCGTTTTCAGCCTGTATGGCCTCCTGCAGCAGCCTGCCAGCCAAAACAAGGAGTGGGGGTGGGCATGTGATTCCCCCGTGCCCCATAAACAGAGGGATAGAATCAAGATCACGTGAAGTGTTAATATCACTTTATAATGCCTTGGTAAGGCCACACTTGGAATACTGCATCCAGTTTTGGTCGCCACAATGTAGAAAATATGTGGAGACTCCAGAAAGAGTGCAGAGAAGAGCAACAAAGATGATTAGAGGGACTGGAGACTAAAACATATGAAGAACGGTTGCAGGAAGTGGGTATGACTAGTTTAATGAAAAGAAGGACCAGGGGAGACATGATAGCAGTGTTCCAATATATCAGGGGTTGCCACAAAGAAGAGGGAGTCAAACTATTCTCCAAGGCACCTGAGGACAGAACAAGAAGCAATGGGTGGAAACTAATGAAGGAGAGAAGCAACTTAGAACTGAGGAGAAATTTCCTGACAGTTAGAACAATTAATCAGTGGAACAGAAGTTGCCTTCAGAAGTTGTGAATGCCCCAACACTGGAAGTCTTTAAGAAGATGTTGGATAGCCATTTGTCTGGAACGGTATAAGGTTTCCTGCCTAGGCAGGGGGTTGGACTAGAAGACCTCCAAGGTCCCTTCCAACTCTGCTATTGTACTGTATTGTATTGTATTTTCCGCCTGGATGGCCTCCCACAGCACCCTGTCAGCCAAAACACATGGCCCCCCATGCCCCATTTTGGCTGCCAGAGGCATTGTGGGCCAGTCCTTTGCTATTTCCAGGCTAGCCCCTGCAGGCCAGATTTAAGCATTCCATAGGCTGGATCAGTGGTGGGTTTCAAAAATTGTTCGAACCTACTCTGTGGGTGTGGCCTCCTTTGTGGGAGTGGCTTGCCTTCCATGTGACCGTATGGGAGTGGCTTGCCGCCCATGTGACCGGATATGAAGATGCCGACGACTCTTGTCAGAACCACCTTAAATTACCTCACACACAGCACTGGCATGCATAAGAATAGGATGTAAACTTGTTTTTTAAAAGGCGTCTTTGGTTTGCGTTAAAACAACTTCAACACACGCAATGTTCTGATTGCACCACAAACGCAGTAGTCATCCTTACCTTTCACAGAGGCACTGAGTTTTATAAATATGAGCATGATAGTGTAGAATAATCCTATCCAAGGACCAGTGGTGGGTTTCAAAACATTTTGGAGCCTCTTCTGTAGGTGTGGCCTGCTTTCCGGGTCCACTGGTGGAACCTCTTCTAACCGGTTCGGTAGATTTGACGAATCGGTTCTACCGAATAGGTGCGAACTGGTAGGAACCCACCTCTGGGCTGGATGTGGCCCATGGGCCTTCAGTTTGACACCCCTGGTCTAGTGGTGCACCACATTAGAAAGCAGAAGACCATGAGTTCAAGTCCCACCTTAGCCGTAAAAGCCGGCTGGGTGATTTGGGCCAGTCACTTTCTCTCAGCCTAACCCACCTAATAGGCTTCTTGTTGCAAAGAAATAGAAAGAGGAAAGTGCGTTGGATAATGACAACGAGATACAAACAAACAAAACTCTATGGATGCTTAGAAAATAGAAAACAGCCAATGTTTTTCGATTTCTCAGTCTTGAGGACAGCTCTAGGATATTCCTCCATCCAAATTCCAACCTAGGCTAATAATGTTGCTTAGCTTCTATACCAGACCAGGTTTTCTCCTACGACTTCTGCTCTTTATGAATTCTTCTTAGATACAGATTAACAGAGTTGGGAGGGACCTTGTAGGTCATCTAGTCCAACTCCCTGCCCAAGCAGACCCTACACCATTTCTGACAGATGGCAGTCCAGTCTCTTCTTGAAAGCTTCCCACAACTTCCGAAGGCAACTTCTCTTCCATTGGTTGATTGCTCTCAGTAATTTTCTCCTTATTTCTAGGTTGAATCTCTTCTTGATCAGTTTCCTTGTCTGGCCTTTGGGTGCTTTGGAAAATAGCTTGACCCCCTCCTCTCTGTGGCAGCCTCTCAAATATTGGAAGACTGCTATCATGTCTCCCCTGGTCCTTCTCTTCACTAGACTAGCCAGGGCCCAGTTCCTGCAACCGTTTTTCGTATGTTTTAGCCCCCAGTCCCCTAATCATTTTTGTTGCTCTTCTCTGCACTCTTTCTAGGGTCTCAACATCTTTTTTATAGTGTGACCAAAACTGGATGCAGTACTCTTAAGTGTGGTCTTACTAAGGCTTTATAGAGTGGTATTAGTACCTCCCTTGATCTTGATTGTATCCCTCTGTTAATGCAATTTAAGATTTCAGTGGCTTTTCTGGATGCCGCCACACACTGTAGGCTCATATTTAGCTGGTTGTCCATTCTTTTTTTTTTATTGAACATTTTTGGAAAAAACAAACTTTTACAAATGTTTAGTTCCCACCCCCCAACTTTCCCCCCGATGCCCCCACAACCTTCCCCCTCCCCCTGACTTTCCAGGGTATAAATCTTTAACAAAGAGAATCTAAGGTACAGTTAGAAAAAAAAACACCCCAAAAAAGATAGTTAATAACGTATTTCCATTGAACTCTAGCTCCTCCTTGCTGGACTAACTCTAGCTAATTTATAATTCCTGATCTCTAATCATAAGCTATCTGGAATTTCTTAGTCCCATATTTGTTTTGAGTATAGTCAATCCATCTTTTCCACTCCAGTTTATATCTCTCGCTGGTTGTCCATTCTTAAATAAAGCTTCAGGAAAGTTAAGACGGACAGGCACAATACAAAAGTTATCACTGATTTAGAAAGCACAGCCCACAGTTGTCAATGTGCCTTAAGCCCAAATAAAACTGGGTTGTGGCTCTGTGGGGTGCATAAACACAGGCTGAAGGTCAAAGTCACCTGGGAAATTATGCTGGTCACAACAGAGTTGCGTAGTGCTTTAAATCCCTTCTCCCTCCAAGAATACTTTGGAGAATTTGTGGGCAGCCATAATGCATTTCCAGATATCCTTTTATTTTTGGATCTGAAGTACTACGCAGTCTTAGCCAATAATTCTGGATTTATACTTGTCAAATAATTCAAATATCACTAGGGATTGCCCTGGCATCTCCTAGGTATAGTATAAATCCAACACGACTTGAAGAGTACTTGATTTTGACACTGAAGTGTTAAGTGTTTTTAGGTTCTAAATTTCATGGCTTCCATCTGAGAAATTTTGCAGTTTTTTTGCTTTCTAAAATATTAGCGAGATTTGGTGGGTGGGTGTGAGAATCCTGAGACTTTTGCCCTCCAATCTATTTTAATGACAGCCTCCCTTGAGAAGTTTTATTATGCTAGGAAAGAAGGAAGGAAAGAAAGAGAATAGGATGAAAAGTAGAAAGGTGAATGGACCAATAGACAAGAATATTTGTAGCTCGGGGTTGAAATGAGGGTCATAGGTGCTCTCTGAGCTTAGCTGTTTTCTTGCAGACATTTAATTACCCAACTAGGTAACATCATCAGTGCAAGAAGGAAGAGCACTCATGATGTTCCCTAGTTTGGGTAATGAAACGTCTTGGAAGAAAGGGAGCCTATGCAGGCACGCTCGTCTAGGACGCAACCCAGAAGAGGAGCTGTCTAGAGGACATGCAGGCGCTGTAAAATGCACTTCCGGTTTCCGGTGCGCACATGTGCGCCAGCCAGTTAGAGATCTGGTTACTGGCATGCATGCACTTGTGACGATCAGCTGGCCAGCATACATGCTCACGCTGGAAAATGGAAGACCAGCTCTTCCAGTTTCCGGTAGTGCCGCATGCACAAAGGCTAGCTGATCGTCACGCGCTCATGTGCACCAGTAACCGGAAGAGGAACAGGTGATGCCGCGCACGCGAGGCAACATGGTTCCATGTCAGTGGTGAAATTCAAATATTTTTACTATTGGTTCTGTGGGCATGGCATGGCTTGGTGGGTGTGGCAGGGGAAGGATATTGCAAAATCCCCATTTCCTCCTCACTTCAGGGAAAGGATACTGTAAAATCCCCATTCCTTCCCCACTCCAGGAGAAGGATACTGTAAAATCTTCATTCCCTCCCACTCCAGGGGAAGGATATTGTAAAATCTCTATCCCTCCCCACTCCTGGGGGAAGGATACTGCAAAATCCCCATTCCTTCCCCACTCCAGGGAAAGGATTCTGTAAAATCCCCATTCCCTCTCCACTCCAGGGGAAGGATACTGTAAAATCCCCATTCCTCCCACTCCAGGAGAAGGATACTGTAAAATCTTCATTCCCTCCCACTCCAGGGGAAGGATACTGTAAAATCCCCATTCCTTCCCCACTCCAGGGAAAGGATTCTGTAAAATCCCCATTCCCTCCCCACTCCAGGGGAAGGATACTGTAAAATCTTCATTCCCTCTCCACTCCAGGGGAAGGATACTATAAAATCCCCATTCCTTCCCCACTCCTGGGGAAAGGATATTGCAAAATCACCATTCCCTCCCCACTCTGGGGCCAGCCAGAGGTGGCATTTGCCGGTTCTCCGAACTACTCAAAATTTCTGCTACCGGTTCTCCAGAACCTATCAGAACCTGCTGGATTTCACCCCTATTCCATGTGCCACTTCGGGCCATGGGTTCGCCCTCACAGACCTATGCTGGTAACAATCACAGTAACACTAATAGCACATTTGAAAAATTCCCGATCGTCATAATTTCAGATTTTTTTAAAATTTATTCCAAGTCTAGATGGAGGACAGTACGCATTAATTTTTACCCCATGCTACAGATTTGAATGAAAGGAATGGATAAGACTTTCCTCTTAAATTGGAGGAGGAAATATGAATGGACTTGAGTTTTCTCATCTTATACTTTCAGCTGCTATAAAAAAAAAACCCTCTTTATGGAAGAATTTTCTCTCTCTCGTATCTCACCTATGTAATGCGGGACTAAAAAAAAAAGTGTTTTCAAGTTAGGTTCTCATTTCACACTGCGTAAAATGTTACACAGATGGTGCTGGGACTCCAGCCAAACTGGTTGTAGCTCAGTTCCCTTTGGCTGCTGCTGGCAGGATATTTTCCAAGATGGAGTTCGCCTGCTCTTATGTTCTGATCCTTTGCTCTTCACCTCAAACACTTTTTGGCTTCAGATGCCTGAAATAATTAGCAATGGTTCTTTCCTTTCCTAATGGGCAGTTCTAATTTACTTTTTTTAAAAAACAAATCTCCCTCGTTTTCTGCCCTTCCTTCCTTCCCTTCCTTCCCTCCTTCCTTCCGTCCTTTCTTTCTCCCTCCCTCCCTCCGGTCCTACCATCTACCATCCTACCTTCCTACTTCCCTACTTCAAGCTCCATTGCCAAAGAAAAATTGTGCATTGTTGGATAATTAACAGATCATTTCTTGTCAACAAATGGGCAAAAAATTCTTCAGCTGTCGGTAATGGAAATATATTCAGAAGAAAATTCAGCCTTTTTTGGGGGGCTAACAGCGATAATAAACTGGGCACTTTAGCTTTCAATTTTGTTTTGCACTAGATACTCCAAAAATAAAGGGAAATGGATTGCGGTTGGAGCAGAGATTACACACACACACACACACACACACACACACACAAAACAAATGAGCAAGCTCTTTTTAATATGAGAGAGACACACAGAGAGAGCGACAGATACACACACACAGACACACACAAACACACATATTGTTAAAGAATATTAAAACAGTCACCCAGCCAGCTTTCATGGATAAGGTGGGACTAGAACTCACCATCTCCTGGTGATTGGCTCAAAGTCATCCAGCCATCTTTCTTGCCTAAGGGAGGATTAGAACTCACAGTCCCCTGGTTTGGCCTTAACCACTAGACCAAACTGGCTCTTGATGTTTAGCATGACAGCAGGCTGTATCACAACCCTAACATGTGTTTATTATAGGGACGTGGTGGCTCAGTGACTAAGACGCTGAGCTTTGTCGATCAGAAAGGTCAGCAGTTCGGTGGTTCGAATCCCTAGTGCCGCATAATGGAGTGAGCTCCTGTTACCTGTCCCAGCTTCTGCCAACCTAGCAGTTCGAAAGCACATAAAAAATGCCAGTGGAAAAATAGGGACCACCTTTGGTGGGAAGGTAACAGCATTCCGTGCGCCTTGGG